>NC_039364.1:134437749-134470377 GCF_003573695.1 Papaver somniferum
AAGATGTGTCCAGGATAAGACTGCCCGATATAACTTGTATTAGCACAATACAAGTTACCCACTCTTAAACTCAGCAACGGGGATGGAAGTAAAACGCCGCACGAAAATAAAAGCAAGAAGATGAATAAAAGACCTAGAGATGGTCGCTGCTTGTGTGTTTTGAAAAGATATTTTCGAGTTGTATTTATAGGAAAATTAACTTGCAAATCAAGTTAGGTTTAGGTTTTTTCTTATAAAACGAGTTTTGTTTCTTGTAAAACAATTAAACACAAAAAAGGAATTTTTCCATAAATAAAACTCTTAAATAAATTATTTATCAAGTTAAAAACTTGCAAAAAATAATTTCAAGTAGACACGGACTTGGTGCTTGGTACACGCGCATGGGCATGGGTCGAAACATGTATTTTTCGCCCCACACGCTCCACCCACATTGTTTTACAACATATCCATGAGAACATGGTAATATAGTGGAGCACCTCTTTAGTTTTCCAAAATGTGGGACTAAAGGTTCCATTTCATTCACTCAAAAATGAGTAAGTATCCTTAGACCCTTAGGTCATGAGATCAAACCACACCAAGACCAAAAAATCATTTATTAAATAACTCATTTTCTCCAACAACCCCCCACATGAATGAAATCTCGGTAAAAAACGAAAAATCAGAGTACGAAAAATACCATTTAGGCAAAGGTGTCCATGAGGTCTTGAACCTTTCTTAGAGAGAAGTTACCGGAACTACTAGCTAGACAGTGAACTATGTCTTGAACTGCTAGCGTTTGGTGTAATTCTAATAACATCCATGCATGATATCCTCCAAGTGTTGCTAAGTTTGTGCTGTTTTGTCCATTTTGGCCTTGGACATATCCTGTTTCTCAAAATGCCTTAGAGAATCGGCTCCATTCTCATTGGAAGCGACCCACTTCCTCATTCAGATAGGTGAGTTCCATCAAGAGTGTTTACTGCTACACCCCACTTCAATCTTAAATTGAAACTATAGAACTCATTAAGACTTAATTAAAAGTCATCCTCCACATGCAGTCACACTATCACATCAACACCATAGGGAAGGGACATAGAATGAAATTCTCTGATAGTGTTTACCTTTACCCACCATAAATTAGTTGTCTCATTCGAAACCTTGTTATTGGAATCTCCAGTCAGCAAGGTTGAGTATCCTTCATGGAAAGTTTAATTATTTGAGCCTAAGCCCCATCCCCTTCGATGCTTTACTAACTATCTCCTTGGGAAAACCTTTCGTCAAAGGGTCCGCAATATTCTCCTTGGACCTTGTCCAATCTATGGAAATAACGCCTGTGGAGATTAGTAATTTCAACGAATCATGTCTTCTACGCATATGCATAGACTTTCCATTGTAGATGCTATACTTAGCTCTACCTATTGCAGATTTGCTGTCACAATGTATAGATATAGCTGGCACAGGCCTATGCCAGAGAGGAATATCTTCTAAAAAGTTTCTTAGACATTCGGCCTCCTCTCCTGCTTTATCTAACGCAATAAACTCCGACTCCATAGTTGAGCGAGCTATTCATGTCTGTTTGGAACTCTTCCAAGATACAGACGCACCTGCTAGAGTGAATACATATCCACTCGTAGATTTAGACTCCTCTGAGTATGCTATCCAGTTCGCATCGCAAAATCCCTCAAGGACGGCCGGATACCCTTCGTAATTCAAACAAAAGGTCATTGTGTACTTCAAGTACTTTAGCACTCTATTAAGTGCATCCCAATGTTTCTTCCCTGGATTACAGGTATACCTGCTTAACCTACTCACAGCATAAGCAATGTCTGGTCTCGTACAATTCATCAAATACATCAGACTTCCTATGAATCTCGAGTATTCAAGTTGGTTAACACATACACCCTTATTCTTCATGAGTTTGCAAGAAGAATCATATGGAGTGCAGACAGGTTTACAGTCAAACTGATTATATTTCTTAAGTATGGATTCAACATAATGAGACTGACTCAGACTCACACACATGTAAGCAGAAGAATCATTCAATTTCACTTCAGGACATGTTACATTAAGTTTGTAAAGACCCCCGGTCTTATAACCCTTACCCACATAATCATTGCCCTTAGTTACTATAAGTTTTCCAGACTCAATTGAAACTTTAAAACGCCGCACGAAAATAAAAGCAAGAAGATGAAGAAAATACCTAGAGATGGTTGCTGCTTGTGTGTTTTGAAAAGAGATTTTCGAGTTGTATTTATAGGAAAATTAACTTGCAAATCAAGTTAGGTTTAGGTTTTTTCTTGTAAAACGAGTTTTGTTTCTTGTAAAACAATTAAACACAAAAAAGGAATTTTTCCATAAATAAAACTCTTAAATAAATTATTTATCAAGTTAAAAATTTGCAAAAAATAATTTCAAGTAGACACTGACTTGGTGCTTGGTACACGCGCATGGGCATGGGTCGAAACATGGGTCGGGTTGGAAGTAAAACGCCGCACGAAAATAAAAGCAAGAAGATGAAGAAAGACCTAGAGATGGTCGCTGCTTGTGTGTTATGAAAAGAGATTTTCGAGTTGTATTTATAGGAAAATTAACTTGCAAATCAAGTTAGGTTTAGGTTTTTTCTTATAAAACGAGTTTTGTTTCTTGTAAAACAATTAAACACAAAAAAGGAATTTTTCCATAGATAAAACTCTTAAATAAATTATTTATCAAGTTAAAAACTTGCAAAAAATAATTTCAAGTAGACACGGACTTGGTGCTTGGTACACGCGCATGGGCATGGGTCGAAACATGGGTCGGGATGGAAGTAAAACGCCGCACGAAAATAAAAGCAAGAAGATGAAGAAAAGACCTAGAGATGGTCGCTGCTTTTGTGTTTTGAAAATATATTTTCGAGTTGTATTTATAGGAAAATTAACTTGCAAATCAAGTTAGGTTTAGGTTTTTTCTTATAAAACGAGTTTTGTTTCTTGTAAAACAATTAAACACAAAAAAGGAATTTTTCCATAAATAAAACTCTTAAATAAATTATTTATCAAGTTAAAAAACTTGCAAAAAATAATTTCAAGTAGACACGGACTTGGTGCTTGGTACACGCGAATGGGCATGGGTCGAAACATGTATTTTTGAAAAGAGATTTTCGAGTTGTATTTATAGGAAAATTAACTTGCAAATCAAGTTAAGCTTAGGTTTTTTCTTATAAAACGAGTTTTGTTTCTTGTAAAACAATTAAACACAAAAAAGGAATTTTTCCATAAATAAAACTCTTAAATAAATTATTTATCAAGTTAAAAACTTGCAAAAAATAATTTCAAGTAGACACGGACTTGGTGCTTGGTACACGCGCATGGGCATGGGTCGAAACATGGGTCAGGATGGAAGTAAAACGCCGCACGAAAATAAAAGCAAGAAGATGAAGAAAAGACCTAGAGATGGTCGCTGCTTGTGTGTTTTGAAAAGATATTTTCGAGTTGTATTTATAGGAAAATTAACTTGCTAATCAAGTTAGGTTTAGGTTTTTTCTTATAAAACGAGTTTTGTTTCTTGTAAAACAATTAAACACAAAAAATGAATTTTTCCATAAATAAAACTCTTAAATAAATTATTTATCAAGTTAAAAACTTGCAAAACATAATTTCAAGTAGACACGGACTTGGTGCTTGGTACACGCGCATGGGCATGGGTCGAAACATGGGTCGGGATGGAAGTAAAACGCCGCACGAAAATAAAAGCAAGAAGATGAAGAAAAGACCTAGAGATGGTCGCTGCTTGTGTGTTTTGAAAAGATATTTTCGAGTTGTATTTATAGGAAAATTAACTTGCAAATCAAGTTAGGTTTAGGTTTTTTCTTATAAAACGAGTTTTGTTTCTTGTAAAACAGTTAAACACAAAAAAGGAATTTTTCCATAAATAAAACTCTTAAATAAATTATTTATCAAGTTAAAAACTTGCAAAAAATAATTTCAAGTAGACATGGAATTGGTGCTCGGTACACGCGCATGGGCATGGGTAGAAACATGTATTACAAGTTACCCACTCTTAAACTCAGCAACGAGGATGGAAGTAAAACGCCGCACGAAAATAAAAGAAAGAAGATGAAGAAAAGACCTAGAGATGGTCGCTGCTTGTGTGTTTTGAAAAGAGATTTTCGAGTTGAATTTATAGGAAAATTAACTTGCAAATCAAGTTAGGTTTAGGTTTTTTCTTATAAAACGAGTTTTGTTTCTTGTAAAACAGTTAAACACAAAAAAGAAATTTTTCCATAAATAAAACTCTTAAATAAATTATTTATCAATTTAAAAACTTGCAAAAAATAATTTCAAGTAGACACGGAATTGGTGCTTGGTACACGCGCATGGGCATGGGTCGAAACATGTATTACAAGTTACCCACTCTTAAACTCAGCAACAGGGATGGAAGTAAAACACCGCACGAAAATAAAAGCAAGAAGATGAAGAAAAGACCTAGAGATGGTCGCTGCTTGTGTGTTTTGAAAAGAGATTTTCGAGTTGTATTTATAGGAAAATTAACTTGCAAATCAAGTTAGGTTTAGGTTTTTTCTTATAAAACGAGTTTTGTTTCTTGTAAAACAGTTAAACACAATAAAGGAATTTTTCCATAAATAAAACTCTTAAATAAATTATTTATCAAGTTAAAAACTTGCAAAAAATAATTTCAAGTAGACACGGAATTGGTGCTTGGTACACGCGCATGGGCATGGGTCGAAACATGTATTACAAGTTACCCACTCTTAAACTCAGCAACAGGGATGGAAGTAAAACGCCGCACGAAAATAAAAGCAAGAAGATGAAGAAAAGACCTAGAGATGGTCGCTGCTTGTGTGTTTTGAAAAGAGATTTTCGAGTTGTATTTATAGGAAAATTAACTTGCAAATCAAGTTAGGTTTAGGTTTTTCTTATAAAACTAGTTTTGTTTCTTGTAAAACAATTAAACACAGAAAAGGAATTTTTCCATAAATAAAACTCTTAAAAAAATTATTTATCAAGTTAAAAACTTGCAAAAATAATTTCAAGTAGACACGGACTTGGTGCTTGGTACACGCGCATGGGCATGGGTCGAAACATGGTTCGGGATGGAAGTAAAACGCCGCACGAAAATAAAAGCAAGAAGATGAAGAAAAGACCTAGAGATGGTCGCTGCTTGTGTGTTTTGAAAAGAGATTTTCGAGTTGTATTTATAGAAAAATTAACTTGCAAATCAAGTTAGGTTTAGGTTTTTTCTTATAAAACGAGTTTTGTTTCTTGTAAAACAATTAAACACAAAAAAGGAATTTTTCCATAAATAAAACTCTTAAATAAATTATTTATCAAGTTAAAAACTTGCAAAAAATAATTTCAAGTAGACACGGACTTGGTGCTTGGTACACGCGCATGGGCATGGGTCGAAACATGGGTCGGGATGGAAGTAAAACGCCGCACGAAAATAAAAGCAAGAAGATGAAGAAAATACCTAGAGATGGTCGCTGCTTGTGTTTTTTGAAAAGAGATTTTCGAGTTGTATTTATAGGAAAATTAACTTGCAAATCAAGTTAGGTTTAGGTTTTTTCTTATAAAACGAGTTTTGTTTCTTGTAAAACAATTAAACACAAAAAAGGAATTTTTCCATAAATAAAACTCTTAAATAAATTATTTATCAAGTTAAAAACTTGCAAAAAATAATTTCAAGTAGACACGGACTTGGTGCTTGGTACACGTGCATGGGCATGGGTCGAAACATGTATTTTGAAAAGAGATTTTCGAGTTGTATTTATAGGAAAATTAACTTGCAAATCTATTTAGGTTTAGGTTTTTTCTTGTAAAACAATTAAACACAAAAAAGAATTTTTCCATAAATAAAACTCTTAAATAAACTATTTATCAAGTTAAAAACTTGTAAAAAATAATTTCAAGTAGACACGGACTTGGTGCTTGGTACACGCGCATGGGCATGGGTCGAAACATGTGTTTTGAAAAGAGATTTTAGAGTTGTATTTATAGGAAAATTAACTAGCAAATCAAGTTAGGTTTAGGTTTTTTCTTATAAAACGAGTTTTGTTTCTTGTAAAACAATTAAACACAAAAAAGGAATTTTTCCATAAATAAAACTCTTAAATAAATTATTTATCAAGTTAAAAACTTGCAAAAAATAATTTCAAGTAGACACGGACTTGGTGCTTGGTACAAGCGCATGGGCATGGGTCCAAACATTTATTTTGAAAAGAGATTTTCGAGTTGTATTTATAGGAAAATTAACTTGCAAATCAAGTTAGGTTTAGGTTTTTTCTTATAAAACGAGTTTTGTTTCTTGTAAAACAATTAAACACAAAAAAGGAATTTTTCCATAAATAAAACTCTTAAATAAATTATTTATCAAGTTAAAAACTTGCAAAAAATAATTTCACGTAGACACGGACTTGGTGCTTGGTACACGCGCATGGGCATGGGTCGAAACATGTATTTTTTAAAAGAGATTTTCGAGTTGTATTTATAGGAAAATTAACTTGCAAATCAAGTTAGGTTTAGGTTTTTTCTTGTAAAACGAGTTTTGTTTCTTATAAAACAATTAAACACAAAAAAGAAATTTTTCCATAAATAAAATTCGTAAATAAATTATTTATCAAGTTAAACACTTGCAAAAAATAATTTCACGTAGACACGGACTTGGTGCTTGGTACACACTCATGGGCATGGGTCGAAACATGTTTTTGAAAAAAGAGATTTTCGAGTTGTATTTATAGGAAAATTAACTTGCAAATCAAGTTAGGTTTAGGTTTTTTCTTATAAAACGAGTTTTGTTTCTTGTAAAACAATTAAACACAAAAAAGGAATTTTTCCATAAATAAAACTCTTAAATAAATTATTTATCAAGTTAAAAACTTGCAAAAAATAATTTCAAGTAGACACGGACTTGGTGATTGGTACACGCGCATGGGCATGGGTCGAAACATGTATTTTTAAAAAGAGATTTTCGAGTTGTATTTATAGGAAAATTAACTTGCAAATCAAGTTAGATTTAGGTTTTTTCTTATAAAACGAGTTTTGTTTCTTGTATAACGATTAAACACAAAAAATGAATTTTTGCTTAAATAAAACTCTTAAATAAATTATTTATCAAGTTAGAAACTTGCAAAAAATAATTTCAAGTAGACGGACTTGGTGCTTGGTACACGCGCATGGGCATGGGTCGAAACATGTATTTTTGAAAAGAGATTTTCGAGTTGTATTTATAGGAAAATTAACTTGCAAATCAAGTTAGGTTTAGGTTTTTTCTTATAAAACGAGTTTTGTTTCTTGTAAAACAATTAAACACAAAAAAGGAATTTTTCCATAAATAAAACTCTTAAATAAATTATTTATCAAGTTAAAAGCTTGCAAAACATAATTTCAAGTAGACACGGACTTGGTGCTTGGTACACGCGCATGGGCATGGGTCGAAACATGGGTCGGGATGGAAGTAAAACGCCGCACGAAAACAAAAGCATAAAGATGAAGAAAAGACCTAGAGATGGTCGCTGCTTGTGTGTTTTGAAAAGAGATTTTCGAGTTGTATTTTTAGGAAAATTAACTTGCAAATCAAGTTAGGTTTAGGTTTTTTCTTATAAAACGAGTTTTGTTTCTTGTAAAACAATTAAACACAAAAAAGGAATTTTTCCATAAATAAAACTCATAAATAAATTATTTATCAAGTTAAAAACTTGCAAAAAATAATTTCAAGTAGACACGGACTTGGTGCTTGGTAGACGCGCATGGGCATGGGTCGAAACATGGGTCGGGATGGAAGTAAAACGCCGCACGAAAATAAAAGCAAGAAGATGAGGAAAATACCTAGAGATGGTCGATGCTTGTGTGTTTTGATTAGAGATTTTCGAGTTGTATTTATAGGAAAATTAACTTGCAAATCAAGTTAGGTTTAGGTTTTTTCTTATAAAACGAGTTTTGTTTCTTGAAAAACAATTAAACACAAAAAAGGAATTTTTCCATAAATAAAACTCTTAAAATAAATTATTTATCAAGTTAAAAACTTGCAAAACATAAATTCAAGTAGACACGGACTTGGTGCTTGGTACACGCGCATGGGCATGGGTCGAAACATGGGTCGGGATGGAAGTAAAACGCCGCACAAAAATAAAAGCAAGAAGATGATGAAAAGACCTAGAGATGGTCGCTGCTTGTGTGTTTTGAAAAGATATTTTCGAGTTGTATTTATAGGAAAATTAACTTGCAAATCAAGTTAGGTTTAGGTTTTTTCTTATAAAACGAGTTTTGTTTCTTGTAAAACCATTAAACACAAAAAAGGAATTTTTCCATAAATAAAACTCTTAAATAAATTATTTATCAAGTTAAAAACTTGCAAAACATAATTTCAAGTAGACACGGACTTGGTGCTTGGTACACGCGCATGGGCATGGGTCGAAACATGGGTCGGGATGGAAGTAAAACGCCGCACGAAAATAAAAGCAAGAAGATGAAGAAAAGACCTAGAAATGGTCGCTGCTTGTGTGTTTCGAAAAGAGATTTTCGAGTTGTATTTATAGGAAAATTAACTTGCAAATCAAGTTAGGTTTAGGTTTCTTCTTATAAAACTAGTTTTGATTCTTGTAAAATAATTAAACACAAAAAAGGAATTTTTCCATAAATAAAACTCTTAAAATAAATTATTTATCAAGTTAAAAACTTGCAAAACATAAATTCAAGTAGACACGGACTTGGTGCTTGGTACACGCGCATGGGCATGGGTCGAAACATGGGTCGGGATGGAAGTAAAACGCCGCACAAAAATAAAAGCAAGAAGATGAAGAAAAGACCTAGAGATGGTCGCTGCTTGTGTGTTTTAAAAAGATATTTTCGAGTTGTATTTATAGGAAAATTAACTTGCAAATCAAGTTAGGTTTAGGTTTTTTCTTATAAAACGAGTTTTGTTTCTTGTAAAACAATTAAACACAAAAAAGGAATTTTTCCATAAATAAAACTCTTAAATAAATTATTTATCAAGTTAAAAACTTGCAAAAAATAATTTCAAGTAGACACGGACCTGGTGCTTGCTACACGCGCATGGGCATGGGTCGAAACATGTATTTTGAAAAGAGAATTTCGAGTTGTATTTATAGGAAAATTAACTTGCAAATCAAGTTAGGTTTAGGTTTTTTCTTATAAAACGAGTTTTGTTTCTTGTAAAAGAATTAAACACAAAAAAGGAATTTTTCCATAAATAAAACTCTTAAATAAATTATTTATCAAGTTAAAAACTTGCAAAAAATAATTTCAAGTAGACACGGACTTGGTGCTTGGTACACGCGCATGGGCATGGGTCGAAACATGGGTCGGGATGGAAGTAAAACGCCGCACGAAAATAAAAGCAAGAAGATGAGGAAAATACCTAGAGATGGTCGATGCTTGTGTGTTTTGATTAGAGATTTTCGAGTTGTATTTATAGGAAAATTAACTTGCAAATCAAGTTAGGTTTAGTTTTTTTCTTGTAAAACGAGTTTTGTTTCTTGTAAAACAATTAAACACAAAAAAGGAATTTTTCCATAAATAAAACTCTTAAAATAAATTATTTATCAAGTTAAAAACTTGCAAAACATAAATTCAAGTAGACACGGACTTGGTGCTTGGTACACGCGCATGGGCATGGGTCGAAACATGGGTCGGGATGGAAGTAAAACGCCGCACAAAAATAAAAGCAAGAAGATGAAGAAAAGACCTAGAGATGGTCGCTGCTTGTGTGTTTTAAAAAGATATTTTCGAGTTGTATTTATAGGAAAATTAACTTGCAAATCAAGTTAGGTTTAGGTTTTTTCTTATAAAACGAGTTTTGTTTCTTGTAAAACAATTAAACACAAAAAAGGAATTTTTCCATAAATAAAACTCTTAAATAAATTATTTATCAAGTTAAAAACTTGCAAAACATAATTTCAAGTAGACACGGACTTGGTGCTTGGTACACGCGCATGGGCATGGGTCGAAACATGGGTCGGGATGGAAGTAAAACGCCGCACGAAAATAAAAGCAAGAAGATGAAGAAAAGACCTAGAAATGGTCGCTGCTTGTGTGTTTCGAAAAGAGATTTTCGAGTTGTATTTATAGGAAAATTAACTTGCAAATCAAGTTAGGTTTAGGTTTCTTCTTATAAAACTAGTTTTGATTCTTGTAAAATAATTAAACACAAAAAAGGAATTTTTCCATAAATAAAACTCTTAAATAAATTATTTATCAAGTTAAAAACTTGCAAAATATAATTTCAAGTAGACACAGACTTGGTGCTTGGTACACGCGCATGGGCATGGGTCGAAACATGGGTCGGGATGGAAGTAAAACGCCGCACGAAAATAAAAGCAAGAAGATGAAGAAAAGACCTAGAGATGGTCGCTGCTTGTGTGTTATGAAAAGAGATTTTCGAGTTGTATTTATAGGAAAATTAACTTGCAAATGAAGTTAGGTTTAGGTTTTTTCTTGTAAAACGAGTTTTGTTTCTTGTAAAACAATTAAACACAAAAAAGGAATTTTTCCATAAATAAAACTCTTAAAATAAATTATTTATCAAGTTAAAAACTTGCAAAACATAAATTCAAGTAGACACGGACTTGGTGCTTGGTACACGCGCATGGGCATGGGTCGAAACATGGGTCGGGATGGAAGTAAAACGCCGCACAAAAATAAAAGCAAGAAGATGAAGAAAAGACCTAGAGATGGTCGCTGCTTGTGTGTTTTGAAAAGATATTTTCGAGTTGTATTTATAGGAAAATTAACTTGCAAATCAAGTTAGGTTTAGGTTTTTTCTTATAAAACGAGTTTTGTTTCTTGTAAAACAATTAAACACAAAAAAGGATTTTTTTCCATAAATAAAACTCTTAAATAAATTATTTATCAAGTTAAAAACTTGCAAAAAATAATTTCAAATAGACACGGACTTGGTGCTTGGTACACGCGCATGGGCATGGGTCGAAACATGTGTCCAGGATAAGACTGCCCGATATAACTTGTATTAGCACAATACAAGTTACCCACTCTTAAACTCAGCAACGGGGATGGAAGTAAAACGCCACACGAAAATAAAAGCAAGAAGATGAAGAAAAGTAGATCTAGAGATGGTCGCTGCTTGTGTGTTTTGAAAAGAGATTTTCGAGTTGTATTTATAGGAAAATTAACTTGCAAATCAAGTTAGGTTTAGGTTTTTTCTTATAAAACGAGTTTTGTTTCTTGTAAAACAATTAAACACAAAAAAGGAATTTTTTCTATAAATAAAACTCTTAAATAAATTATTTATCAAGTTAAAAACTTGCAAAAAATAATTTCAAGTAGACACGGACTTGGTGCTTGGTACACGCGCATGGGCATGGGTCGAAACATGTGTCCAGGATAAGACTGCCCGATATAACTTGTATTAGCACAATAGAAGTTACCCACTCTTAAACTCAGCAACGGGGATGGAAGTAAAACGCCGCATGAAAATAAAAGCAAGAAGATGAAGAAAAGTAGACCTAGAGATGGTCGCTGCTTGTGTGTTTTGAAAAGAGATTTTCGAGTTGTATTTATAGGAAAATTAACTTGCAAATCAAGTTAGGTTTAGGTTTTTTCTTATAAAACGAGTTTTGTTTCTTGTAAAACAATTAAACACAAAAAAGGAATTTTTTCTATAAATAAAACTCTTAAATAAATTATTTATCAAGTTAAAAACTTGCAAAAAATAATTTCAAGTAGACACGGACTTGGTGCTTGGTACACGCGCATGGGCATGGGTCGAAACATGTGTCCAGGATAAGACTGCCCGATATAACTTGTATTAGCACAATACAAGTTACCCACTCTTAAACTCAGCAACGGGGATGGAAGTAAAACGCCGCATGAAAATAAAAGCAAGAAGATGAAGAAAAGTAAACCTAGAGATGGTCGCTGCTTGTGTCTTTTGAAAAGAGATTTTTGAGTTGTATTTATAGGAAAATTAACTTGCAAATCAAGTTAGGTTTAGGTTTTTTTCTTATAAAACGAGTTTTATTTCTTGTAAAACAATTAAAAACAAAAAAGAAATTTTTTCCATAAATAAAACTCTTAAATAAATTCTTTATCAAGTTAAAAACTTGCAAAAAATAATTTCAAGTAGACACGGACTTGGTGCTTGGTACACGCGCATGGGCATGGGTCGAAACATGTGTCCAGGATAAGACTGCCCGATATAACTTGTATTAGCACAATACAAGTTACCCACTCTTAAACTCAGCAACGGGGATGGAAGTAAAACGCCGCACAAAAATGAAAGCAAGAAGATGAAGAAAAGTAGCCCTAGAGATGGTCGCTGCTTGTGTGTTTTGAAAAGAGATTTTCGAGTTGTATTTATAGGAAAATTAACTTGCAAATCAAGTTAGGTTTAGGTTTTTTCTTATAAAACGAGTTTTGTTTCTTGTAAAACAGTTAAACACAATAAAGGAATTTTTCCATAAATAAAACTCTTAAATAAATTATTTATCAAGTTAAAAACTTGCAAAAAATAATTTCAAGTAGACACGGAATTGGTGCTTGGTACACGCGCATGGGCATGGGTCGAAACATGTATTACAAGTTACCCACTCTTAAACTCAGCAACGGGGATGGAATTATAACGCCGCACGAAAATAAAAGCAAGAAGATGAAGAAAAGACCTAGAGATGGTCGCTGCTTGTGTGTTTTGAAAAGAGATTTTCGAGTTGTATTTATAGGAAAATTAACTTGCAAATCAAGTTAGGTTTAGGTTTTTTCTTATAAAACGAGTTTTGTTTCTTGTAAAACAATTAAACACAAAAAGGAATTTTTCCATAAATCAAACTCTTAAATAAATTATTTATCAAGTTAAAAACTTGCAAAAAATAATTTCAAGTAGACACGGACTTGATGCTTGGTACACGCGCATGGGCATGGGTCGAAACATGGGTCGGGATGGAAGTAAAACGCCGCACGAAAATAAAAGCAAGAAGATGAAGAAAAGACCTAGAGATGGTCGCTGCTTGTGTGTTTTGAAAAGAGATTTTCGAGTTGTATTTATAGGAAAATTAACTTGCAAATCAAGTTAGGTTTAGGTTTTTTCTTATAAAACGAGTTTTGTTTCTTGTAAAACAATTAAACACAAAAGAGGAATTTTTCCATAAATAAAACTCTTAAATAAATTATTTATCAAGTTAAAAACTTGCAAAAAATAATTTCAAGTAGACACGGACTTGGTGCTTGGTACACGCGCATGGGCATGGGTCGAAACATGGGTCGGGATTGAAGTAAAACGCCGCACGAAAATAAAATCAAGAAGATGAAGAAAAGACCTAGAGATGATCGTTGCTTGTGTGTTTTGAAAAGAGATTTTCGAGTTTTATTTATAGGAAAATTAACTTGCAAATCAAGATAGGTTTAGGTTTTTTCTTATAAAACGAGTTTTGTTTCTTGTAAAACAATTAAACACAAAAAAGGAATTTTTCCATAAATAAAACTCTTAAATAAATTATTTATCAAGTTAAAAACTTGCAAAAAATAATTTCAAGTAGACACAGACTTGGTGCTTGGTACACGCGCATGGGCATGGGTCGAAACATGTATTTTTCGAGTTGTATTTATAGGTAAATTAACTTGCAAATCAAGTTAGGTTTAGGTTTTTTCTTATAAAACGAGCTTTGTTTCTTGTAAGACAATTAAACACAAAAAAAGAATTTTTCCATAAATAAAACTCTTAAATAAAGTATTTATCAAGTTAAAAACTTGCAAAAAATAATTTCAAGTTGACACGGACTTGGTGCTTGGTACACGCGCATGGGCATGGGTCGAAACATGTATTTTTCGAGTTGTATTTATAGGAAAATTAACTTGCAAATCAAGTTAGGTTTAGGTTTTTTCTTATAAAACGAGCTTTGTTTTTTTGCAAAACAATTAAACACAAAAAAGGAATTTTTCCATAAATAAAACTCTTAAATAAATTATTTATCAAGTTAAAAACTTGCAAAAAATAATTTCAAGTAGACACGGACTTGGTGCTTGGTACACGCGCATGGGCATGGGTCGAAACATGTATTTTTCGAGTTGTATTCATAGGAAAATTAACTTGCAAATCAAGTTAGGTTTAGGTTTTTTCTTATAAAACGAGTTTTGTTTCTTGTAAAACAATTAAACACAAAAAAGGAATTTTTCCATAAATAAAACTCTTAAATAAATTATTTATCAAGTTAAAAACTTGTAAAAAATAATTTCAAGTAGACACGGACTTGGTGCTTGGTACACGCGCATGGGCATGGGTCGAAACATGTATTTTTCGAGTTGTATTTATAGGAAAATTAACTTGCAAATCAAGTTAGGTTTATGTTTTCTCTTATAAAACGAGTTTTGTTTCTTGTAAAACAATTAGACACAAAAAAGGAATTTTTCCATAAATAAAACTCTTAAATAAATTATTTATCAAGTTAAAAACTTGCAAAAAATAATTTCAAGTAGACACAGACTTGGTGCTTGGTACACGCGCATGGGCATGGGTCGAAACATGTATTTTTCGAGTTGTATTCATAGGAAAATTAACTTGCAAATCAAGTTAGGTTTAGGTTTTTTCTTATAAAACGAGTTTTGTTTCTTGTAAAACAATTAAACACAAAAAAGGAATTTTTCCATAAATAAAACTCTTAAATAAATTATTTATCAAGTTAAAAACTTGTAAAAAATAATTTCAAGTAGACACGGACTTGGTGCTTGGTACACGCGCATGGGCATGGGTCGAAACATGTATTTTTCGAGTTGCATTTATAGGAAAATTAACTTGCAAATCAAGTTAGGTTTAGGTTTTTTCTTATAAAACGAGTTTTGTTTCTTGTAAAACAATTAAACACAAAAAAGGAATTTTTCCATAAATAAAACTCTTAAATAAATTATTTATCAAGTTAAAAAACTTGCAAAAAATAATTTCAAGTAGACACGGACTTGGTGCTTGGTACACGCGAATGGGCATGGGTCGAAACATGTATTTTTGAAAAGAGATTTTCGAGTTGTATTTATAGGAAAATTAACTTGCAAATCAAGTTAAGCTTAGGTTTTTTCTTATAAAACGAGTTTTGTTTCTTGTAAAACAATTAAACACAAAAAAGGAATTTTTCCATAAATAAAACTCTTAAATAAATTATTTATCAAGTTAAAAACTTGCAAAAAATAATTTCAAGTAGACACGGACTTGGTGCTTGGTACACGCGCATGGGCATGGGTCGAAACATGTATCAAACAACTCTACCACGAACAAATTGATGAGGGCAGAATCACAGGTTCAACAAGCTGTCCATAACACATTAGTTCGCGAGTATACTCTAAAGTAATGCTAAACCCCAACGTGCGAAGATGTGTCCAGGATAAGACTGCCCGATATAACTTGTATTAGCACAATACAAGTTACCCACTCTTAAACTCAGCAACGGGGATGGAAGTAAAACGCCGCACGAAAATAAAAGAAAGAAGATGAAGAAAAGTATACCTAAAGATGGTCACTGCTTGTGTGTTTTGAAAAGAGATTTTCGAGTTGTATTTACAGGAAAATTAACATGCAAATCAAGTTAGGTTTAGGTTTTTCCTATAAAACGAGTTTTGTTTCTTGTAAAACAAATAAACACAAAACAGGAATTTTCTTCCATAAATAAAACTCTTAAATAAATTATTTATCAAGTTGAAAACTTGCAAAAAATAATTTCAAGTAGACACGGACTTGGCGCTTGGTACACGCACATGGGTCGAAACATGTATCAAACAACTCTACCACGAACAAATTGATGAGGGCAGAATCACAGGTTCAACAAGCTTCCCTTAACACATTAGTTCGCGAGTATACTCTAAAGTAATGCTAAACCCCAACGTGCGAAGATGTGTCCAGGATAAGACTGCCCGATATAACTTGTATTAGCACAATACAAGTTACCCACTCTTAAAGTCAGCAACGGGGATGGAAGTAAAACGCCGCACGAAAATAAAAGCAAGAAGATGAAGAAAAGTAGACCTAGAGATGGTCGCTGCTTATGTGTTTTGAAAAGAGATTTTCGAGTTGTATTTACAGGAAAATACACTTGCAAATCAAGTTAGGTTTAGGTTTTTCTTATAAAACGAGTTTTGTTTCTTGTAAAACAATTAAACACAAAAAAGGAATTTTTCCATAAATAAAACTCTTAAATAAATTATTTATCAAGTTAAAAACTTGCAAAAAATAATTTCAAGTAGACACGGATTTGGTGCTTGGTACACGCGCATGGGCATGGGTCGAAACATGTATTTTTGAAAAGAGATTTTCGAGTTGTATTTATAGGAAAATTAACTTGCAAATCAAGTTAGGTTTAGGTTTTTTCTTATAAAACGAGTTTTGTTTCTTGTAAAACAATTAAACACAAAAAAGGAATTTTTCCATAAATGAAACTCTTAAATAAATTATTTATCAAGTTAAAAACTTGCAAAAAATAATTTCAAGTAGACACGGACCTTATGCTTGGTACACGCGCATGGGCATGGGTCGAAACATGTATTTTTGAAAAGAGATTTTCGAGTTGTATTTATAGGAAAATTTACTTGCAAATCAAGTTAGGTTTAGGTTTTTTCTTATAAAACGAGTTTTGTTTCTTGTAAAACAATTAAACACAAAAAAGGAATTTTTCCATAAATAAAACTCTTAAATAAATTATTTATCAAGTTAAAAACTTGCAAAAAATAATTTCAAGTAGACACGGACTTTGTGCTTGGTACACGCGCATGGGCATGGGTCGAAACATGTATTTTTGAAAAGAGATTTTCGAGTTGTATTTATAGGAAAATTAACTTGCAAATCAAGTTAGGTTTAGGTTTTTTCTTATAAAACGAGTTTTGTTTCTTGTAAAACAATTAAACACAAAAAAGGAATTTTTCCATAAATAAAACTCTTAAATAAATTATTTATCAAGTTAAAAACTTGCAAAAAATAATTTCACATAGACACGGACTTGGTGCTTGGTACACGCGCATGGGCATGGGTCGAAACATGTATTTTTGAAAAGAGATTTTCGAGTTGTATTTATAGGAAAATTAACTTGCAAATCAAGTTAGGTTTAGGTTTTTTCTTATAAAACGAGTTTTGTTTCTTGTAAAACAATTAAACACAAAAAAGGAATTATTCCATAAATAACTCTTAAATAAATTATTTATCAAGTTAAAAACTTGCAAAAAATAATTTGACGTAGACACGGACTTGGTGCTTGGTACACACTCATGGGCATGGGTCGAAACATGTTTTTGAAAAAAGAGATTTTCGAGTTGTATTTATAGGAAAATTAACTTGCAAATCAAGTTAGGTTTAGGTTTTTTCTTGTAAAACGAGTTTTGTTTCTTGTAAAACAATTAAACACAAAAAAGGAATTTTCTCATAAATAAAACTCTTAAATACATTATTTATCAAGTTAAAAACTTGCAAAAAATATTTTCAAGTAGACACGGACTTGGTGCATGGTACACGCGCATGGGCATGAGTCGAAACATGTATTTTTGAAAAGAGATTTTCGAGTTGTATTTATAGGAAAATTAACTTGCAAATCAAGTTAGGTTTAGGTTTTTTCTTATAAAACGAATTCTGTTTCTTGTAAAACAATTAAACACAAAAAAGGAATTTTTCCATAAATAAAACTCTTAAATAAATTATTTATCAAGTTAAAAACTTGCAAAAAATAATTTCAAGTAGACACGGACTTGGTGCTTGGTACACGCGCATGGGCATGGGTCGAAACATGTATTTTTAAAAAGAGATTTTCGAGTTGTATTTATAAGAAAATTAACTTGCAAATCAAGTTAGATTTAGGTTTTTTCTTATAAAACGAGTTTTGTTTCTTGTAAAACAATTAAACACAAAAAAAGAATTTTTGCATAAATAAAACTCTTAAATAAATTATTTATCAAGTTAAAAACTTGCAAAAAATAATTTCAAGTAGACACGGACTTGGTGCTTGGTACATGCGCATGGGCATGGGTCGAAACATGTATTTTTTAAAAGAGATTTTCGAGTTGTATTTATCGGAAAATTAACTTGCAAATCAAGTTAGGTTTAGGTTTTTTCTTGTAAAACGAGTTTTGTTTCTTATAAAACAATTAAACACAAAAAAGGAATTTTTCCATAAATAAAACTCTTAAATAAATTATCTATCAAGTTAAAAACTTGCAAAAAATAATTTCAAGTAGACACGGACTTGGTGCTTGGTACACGCGCATAGGCATGGGTCGAAACATGTATTTTAAAAAGAGATTTTCGAGTTGTATTTATAGGAAAATTAACTTGCAAATCAAGTTAGGTTTAGGTTTTTTCTTATAAAACGAGTTTTGTTTCTTGTAAAACAATTAAACACAAAAAAGGAATTTTTCCATAAATAAAACTCTTAAATAAATTATTTATCAAGTTAAAAACTTGCAAAAAATAATTTCAAGTAGACACGGACTTGGTGCTTGGTACACGCGCATGGGCATGGGTCGAACCATGTATTTTGAAAAGAGATTTCCGAGTTGTATTTATAAGAAAATTAACTTGCAAATCAAGTTAGGTTTAGGGTTTTTCTTATAAAACGAGTTTTGTTTCTTGTAAAACAATTAAACACAAAAAAGGAATTTTTCCATAAATAAAACTCTTAAATAAATTATTTATCAAGTTAAAAACTTGCAAAAAATAATTTCAAGTAGACACGGACTTGGTGCTTGGTACACGCGCATAGGCATGGGTCGAAACATGTATTTTGAAAAGAGATTTTCGAGTTGTATTTATAGGAAAATTAACTTGCAAATCAAGTTAGGTTTAGGTTTTTTCTTATAAAACGAGTTTTGTTTCTTGTAAAACAATTAAACACAAAAAAGGAATTTTTCCATAAATAAAACTCTTAAATAAATTATTTATCAAGTTAAAAAACTTGCAAAAAATAATTTCAAGTAGACACGGACTTGGTGCTTGGTACACGCGAATGGGCATGGGTCGAAACATGTATTTTTGAAAAGAGATTTTCGAGTTGTATTTATAGGAAAATTAACTTGTAAATCAAGTTAAGCTTAGGTTTTTTCTTATAAAACGAGTTTTGTTTCTTGTAAAACAATTAAACACAAAAAAAGAAATTTTTCCATAAATAAAACTCTTAAATAAATTATTTATCAAGTTAAAAACTTGTAAAAAATAATTTCAAGTAGACACGGACTTGGTGCTTGGTACACGCGCATGGACATGGGTCGAAACATGTATTTTTGAAAAGAAATTTTCGAGTTGTATTTATAGGAAAATTAACTTGCAAATCAAGTTAGATTTAGGTTTTTTCTTATAAAACGAGTTTTGTTTCTTGTAAAACAATTAAACACAAAAAAGGAATTTTTCCATAAATAAAACTCTTAAATAAATTATTTATCAAGTTAAAAACTTGCACAAAATAATTTCAAGTAGACACGGACTTGGTGCTTGGTACACGCGCATAGGCATGGGTCGAAACATGTATTTTTAAAAAGAGATTTTCGAGTTGTATTTATAGGAAAATTAACTTGCAAATCAAGTTAGTTTTAGGTTTTTTCTTATAAAGCGAGTTTTGTTTCTTGTATAACGATTAAACACAAAAAATGAATTTTTACATAAATAAAACTCTTAAATAAATTATTTATCAAGTTAGAAACTTGCAAAAAATAATTTCAAGTAGACACGGTCTTGGTGCTTGGTACACGCGCATGGCATGGGTCAAAACATGTATTTTTGAAAAGAGATTTTCGAGTTGTATTTATAGGAAAATTAACTTGCAAATCAAGTTAGGTTTAGGTTTAGGTTTTTTCTTATGAAACGAGTTTATTTTCTTGTAAAACAATGAAACACAAAAAAGGAATTTTTCCATAAATAAAACTCTTAAATAAATTATCTATCAAGTTAAAAACTTGCAAAAAATAATTTCAAGTAGACACGGACTTGGTGCTTGGTACACGCGCATGGGCATGTGTGGAAACATGTATTTTTGAAAAGAGATTTTCGAGTTGTATTTATAAGAAAATTAACTTGCAAATCAAGTTAGGTTTAGGTTTTTTCTTATAAAACAAGTTTTGTTTCTTGTAAAACAATTAAACACAAAAAAGGAATTTTTCCATAAATAAAACTCTTAAATAAATTATTTATCAAGTTAAAAACTTGCAAAAAATAATTTCAAGTAGACACGGACTTGGTGCTTGGTACACGCGCATGGGCATGGGTCGAAACATGTATTTTTGAAAAGAGATTTTCGAGTTGTATTTATAGGAAAATTAACCTGCAAATCAAGTTAGGTTTAGGTTTTTTCTTATAAAACGAGTTTTGTTTCTTGTAAAACAATTAAACACAAAAAAAGAATTTTTCCATAAATAAAACTCTTAAATAAATTATTTATCAAGTTAAAAACTTGCAAAAAATAATTTCAAGTAGACACGGACTTGGTGCTTGTTACACGCGCATGGGCATGGGTCGAAACATGTATTTTTGAAAAGAGATTTTCGAGTTGTATTTATAGGAAAATTAACTTGCAAATCAAGTTAGGTTTAGGTTTTTCTTATAAAACGAGTTTTGTTTCTTGTAAAACAATTAAACACAAAAAAGGAATTTTTCCATAAATAAAACTCTTAAATAAATTATTTATCAAGTTAAAAACTTGCAAAAAATAATTTCAAGTAGACACGGACTTGGTGCTTGGTACACGCGCATGGGCATGGGTCGAAACATGGGTCGGGATCGAAGTAAAACTCCGCACGAAAATAAAAGCAAGAAGATGAAGAAAAGACCTAGAGATGGTCGCTGCTTGTGTGTTTTGAAAAGAGATTTTCGAGTTGTATTTATAGGAAAATTAACTTGCAAATCAAGTTAGGTTTAGGTTTTTTCTTATAAAACGAGTTTTGTTTCTTGTAAAACAATTAAACACAAAAAAGGAATTTTTCCATAAATAAAACTCTTAAATAAATTATTTATCAAGTTAAAAACTTGCAAAAATAATTTCAAGTAGACACGGACTTGATGCTTGGTACACGCGCATGGGCATGGGTCGAAACATGGGTCGGGATGGAAGTAAAACACCACACGGAAATAAAAGCAAGAAGATGAAGAAAAGACCTAGAGATGGTCGCTGCTTGTGTGTTTTGAAAAGAGATTTTCGAGTTGTATTTATAGGAAAATTAACTTGCAAATCAAGTTAGGTTTAGGTTTTTTCTTATAAAACGAGTTTTGTTTCTTGTAAAACAATTAAACACAAAAAAGGAATTTTTCCATAAATAAAACTCTAAAAATTATTTATCAAGTTAAAAACTTGCAAAAAATAATTTCAAGTAGACACGGACTTGGTGCTTGGTACACGCGCATGGGCATGGGTTGAAACATGTATTCTTCGCCTAGAGATGGTCGCTGCTTGTGTGTTTTGAAAAGAGATTTTCGAGTTGTATTTATAGGAAAATTAACTTGCAAATCAAGTTAGGTTTAGGTTTTTTCTTATAAAACGAGTTTTGTTTCTTGTAAAACAATTAAACACAAAAAAGGAATTTTTTCCATGAATAAAACTCTTAAATCAATTATTTATCAAGTTAAAAACTTGCAAAAAATAATTTCAAGTAGACATGGACTTGGTGCTTGGTACACGCGCATGGGCATGGGTCGAAACATGTGTCCAGGATAAGACTGCCCGATATAACTTGTATTAGCACAATACAAGTTACCCACTCTTAAACTCAGCAACGGTGATGGAAGTAAAACGCCGCACGAAAATAAAAGCAAGAAGATGAAGAAAAGTAGACCTAGAGATGGTCGCTGCTTGTGTGTTTTGAAAAGAGATTTTCGAGTTGTATTTATAGGAAAATTAACTTGCAAATCAAGTTAGGTTTAGGTTTTTTCTTATAAAACGAGTTTTGTTTCTTGTAAAACAATTAAACACAAAAAAGGGATTTTTTCCATAAATAAAACTCTAAATAAATTATTTATCAAGTTAAAAACTTGCAAAAAATAATTTCAATTAGACACGGACTTGGTGCTTGGTACACGCGCATGGGCATGGGTCGAAACATGTGTCCAGGATAAGACTGCCCGATATAACTTGTATTAGCACAATACAAGTTACCCACTCTTAAACTCAGCAACGGGGATGGAAGTAAGAAAATAAAAGCAAAAAGATGAAGAAAAGTAAACCTAGAGATGGTCGCTGCTTGTGTGTTTTGAAAAGAGATTTTCGAGTTGTATTTATAGGAAAATTAACTTGCAAATCAAGTTAGGTTTAGGTTTTTTCTTATAAAACGAGTTTTGTTTCTTGTAAAACAATTAAACACAAAAAAGGAATTTTTTCCATAAATAAAACTCTGAATAAATTATTTATTAAGTTAAAAACTTGCAAAAAATAATTTCAAGTAGACACGGACTTGGTGCTTGGTACACGCGCATGGGCATGGGTCGAAACATGTGTCCAGGATAAGACTGCCCGATATAAGTTGTATTAGCACAATACAAGTTACCCACTCTTAAACTCAGCAACGGGGATGGAAGTAAGAAAATAAAAGCAAGAAGATGAAGAAAAGTAGACCTAGAGATGGTCGCTGCTTGTGTGTTTTGAAAAGAGATTTTCGAGTTGTATTTATAGGAAAATTAACTTGCAAATCAAGTTAGGTTTAGGTTTTTTCTTATAAAACGAGTTTTGTTTCTTGTAAAACAATTAAACACAAAAAAGGAATTTTTCCATAAATAAAACTCTTAAATAAATTATTTATCAAGTTAAAAACTTGCAAAAAATAATTTCAAGTAGACACGGACTTGGTGCTTGGTACACGCGCATGGCACGGGTCGAAACATGTGTCCAGGATAAGACTGCCCGATATAACTTGTATCAGCACAATACAAGTTACCCACTCTTAAAATCAGCAACGGGGATGGAAGTAAAACGCCGCACGAAAATAAAAGCAAGAAGATGAAGAAAAATAGACCTAGAGATGGTCGCTGCTTGTGTGTTTTGAAAAGAGATTTTCGAGTTGTATTTATAGGAAAATTAACTTGCAAATCAAGTTAGGTTTAGGTTTTTTCTTATAAAACGAGTTTTGTTTCTTGTAAAACAATTAAACACAAAAAAGGAATTTTTTCCATAAATAAAACTCTTAAATAAATTATTTATCAAGTTAAAAACTTGCAAAAAATAATTTCAAGTAGACACGGACTTGGTGCTTGGTACACGCGCATGGGCATGGGTTGAAACATGTGTCCACGATAAGACTGCCCGATATAACTTGTATTAGCACAATACAAGTTACCCACTCTTAAACTCAGCAACGGGGATGGAAGTAAAACGCCGCACGAAAATAAAAGCAAGAATATGAAGAAAATTACGCCCAGAGATGGTCGCTGCTTGTGTGTTTTGAAAAGAGATTTTCGAGTTGTATTTATAGGAAAATTAACTTGCAAATCAAGTTAGGTTTAGGTTTTTTCTTATAAAACGAGTTTTGTTTCTTGTAAAACAATTAAACACAAAAAAGGAATTTTTTCCATAAATAAAACTCTTAAATAAATTATTTATCAAGTTAAAAACTTGCAAAAAATAATTTCAAGTAGACACGGACTTGGTGCTTGGTACACTCGCATGGGCATGGGTCGAAACATGTGTCCAAGATAAGACTGCCCGATATAACTTGTATTAGCACGATACCAGTTACCCACTCTTAAATTCAACAACGGGGATGGAAGTAAAACGCCGCACGAAAATAAAAGCAAGAAGATGAAGAAAAGTAGACCTAGAGATGGTCGCTGCTTGTGTGTTTTGAAAAGAGATTTTCGAGTTGTATTTATAGGAAAATTAACTTGCAAATCAAGTTAGGTTTAGGTTTTTTCTTATAAAACGAGCTTTGTTTCTTGTAAAACAATTAAACACAAAAAAGGAGTTTTTCCATAAATAAAACTCTTAAATAAATTATTTATCAAGTTAAAAACTTGCAAAAAATAATTTCAAGTAGACACGGACATGGTGCTTGGTACACGCGCATGGGCATGGGTCGAAACCTGTGTCCAGGATAAGACTGCCCGATATAACTTGTATTAGCACAATACAAGTTACCCACTCTTAAACTCAGCAACGGGGATTGAAGTAAAACGCCGCACGAAAATAAAAGCAAGAAGATGAAGAAAAGTAGACCTAGAGATGGTCGCTGCTTGTGTGTTTTGAAAAGAGATTTTCGAGTTGTATTTATAGGAAAATTAACTTGCAAATCAAGTTAGGTTTAGGTTTTTTCTTATAAAACGAGTTTTGTTTCTTGTAAAACAATTAAACACAAAAAAGGAATATTTTCCATAAATAAAACTCTTAAATAAATTATTTATCAAGTAAAAAAATGCAAAAAACAATTTCAAGTAGACACGGACATGGTGCTTGGTACACGCGCATGGGCATGGGTCGAAACCTGTGTCTAGGATAAGACTGCCCGATATAACTTGTATTAGCACAATACAAGTTACCCACTCTTAAACTCAGCAACGGGGATTGAAGTAAAACGCCGCACGAAAATAAAAGCAAGAAGATGAAGAAAAGTAGACCTAGAGATGGTCGCTGCTTGTGTGTTTTGAAAAGAGATTTTCGAGTTGTATTTATAGGAAAATTAACTTGCAAATCAAGTTAGGTTTAGGTTTTTTCTTATAAAACGAGTTTTGTTTCTTGTAAAACAATTAAACACAAAAAAGGAATTTTTTCCATAAATAAAACTCTGAATAAATTATTTATTAAGCTAAAAACTTGCAAAAAATAATTTCAAGTAGACACGGACTTGGTGCTTGGTACACGCGCATGGGCATGGGTCGAAACATGTGTCCAGGATAAGACTGCTCGATATAACTTGTATTAGCACAATAGAAGTTACCCACTCTTAAACTCAGCAACGGGGATGGAAGTAAGAAAATAAAAGCAAGAAGATGAAGAAAAGTAGACCTAGAGATGGTCGCTGCTTGTGTGTTTTGAAAAGAGATTTTCGAGTTGTATTTATAGGAAAATTAACTTGCAAATCAAGTTAGGTTTAGGTTTTTTCTTATAAAACGAGTTTTGTTTCTTGTAAAACAATTAAACACAAAAAAGGAATTTTTCCATAAATAAAACTCTTAAATAAATTATTTATCAAGTTAAAAACTTGCAAAAAATAATTTCAAGTAGACACGGACTTGGTGCTTGGTACACGTGCATGGGCATGGGTCGAAACATGTATTTTGAAAAGAGATTTTCGAGTTGTATTTATAGGAAAATTAACTTGCAAATCTATTTAGGTTTAGGTTTTTTCTTGTAAAACAATTAAACACAAAAAAGAATTTTTCCATAAATAAAACTCTTAAATAAACTATTTATCAAGTTAAAAACTTGTAAAAAATAATTTCAAGTAGACACGGACTTGGTGCTTGGTACACGCGCATGGGCATGGGTCGAAACATGTGTTTTGAAAAGAGATTTTAGAGTTGTATTTATAGGAAAATTAACTAGCAAATCAAGTTAGGTTTAGGTTTTTTCTTATAAAACGAGTTTTGTTTCTTGTAAAACAATTAAACACAAAAAAGGAATTTTTCCATAAATAAAACTCTTAAATAAATTATTTATCAAGTTAAAAACTTGCAAAAAATAATTTCAAGTAGACACGGACTTGGTGCTTGGTACAAGCGCATGGGCATGGGTCCAAACATTTATTTTGAAAAGAGATTTTCGAGTTGTATTTATAGGAAAATTAACTTGCAAATCAAGTTAGGTTTAGGTTTTTTCTTATAAAACGAGTTTTGTTTCTTGTAAAACAATTAAACACAAAAAAGGAATTTTTCCATAAATAAAACTCTTAAATAAATTATTTATCAAGTTAAAAACTTGCAAAAAATAATTTCACGTAGACACGGACTTGGTGCTTGGTACACGCGCATGGGCATGGGTCGAAACATGTATTTTTTAAAAGAGATTTTCGAGTTGTATTTATAGGAAAATTAACTTGCAAATCAAGTTAGGTTTAGGTTTTTTCTTGTAAAACGAGTTTTGTTTCTTATAAAACAATTAAACACAAAAAAGAAATTTTTCCATAAATAAAATTCGTAAATAAATTATTTATCAAGTTAAACACTTGCAAAAAATAATTTCACGTAGACACGGACTTGGTGCTTGGTACACACTCATGGGCATGGGTCGAAACATGTTTTTGAAAAAAGAGATTTTCGAGTTGTATTTATAGGAAAATTAACTTGCAAATCAAGTTAGGTTTAGGTTTTTTCTTATAAAACGAGTTTTGTTTCTTGTAAAACAATTAAACACAAAAAAGGAATTTTTCCATAAATAAAACTCTTAAATAAATTATTTATCAAGTTAAAAACTTGCAAAAAATAATTTCAAGTAGACACGGACTTGGTGATTGGTACACGCGCATGGGCATGGGTCGAAACATGTATTTTTAAAAAGAGATTTTCGAGTTGTATTTATAGGAAAATTAACTTGCAAATCAAGTTAGATTTAGGTTTTTTCTTATAAAACGAGTTTTGTTTCTTGTATAACGATTAAACACAAAAAATGAATTTTTGCTTAAATAAAACTCTTAAATAAATTATTTATCAAGTTAGAAACTTGCAAAAAATAATTTCAAGTAGACGGACTTGGTGCTTGGTACACGCGCATGGGCATGGGTCGAAACATGTATTTTTGAAAAGAGATTTTCGAGTTGTATTTATAGGAAAATTAACTTGCAAATCAAGTTAGGTTTAGGTTTTTTCTTATAAAACGAGTTTTGTTTCTTGTAAAACAATTAAACACAAAAAAGGAATTTTTCCATAAATAAAACTCTTAAATAAATTATTTATCAAGTTAAAAGCTTGCAAAACATAATTTCAAGTAGACACGGACTTGGTGCTTGGTACACGCGCATGGGCATGGGTCGAAACATGGGTCGGGATGGAAGTAAAACGCCGCACGAAAACAAAAGCATAAAGATGAAGAAAAGACCTAGAGATGGTCGCTGCTTGTGTGTTTTGAAAAGAGATTTTCGAGTTGTATTTTTAGGAAAATTAACTTGCAAATCAAGTTAGGTTTAGGTTTTTTCTTATAAAACGAGTTTTGTTTCTTGTAAAACAATTAAACACAAAAAAGGAATTTTTCCATAAATAAAACTCATAAATAAATTATTTATCAAGTTAAAAACTTGCAAAAAATAATTTCAAGTAGACACGGACTTGGTGCTTGGTAGACGCGCATGGGCATGGGTCGAAACATGGGTCGGGATGGAAGTAAAACGCCGCACGAAAATAAAAGCAAGAAGATGAAGAAAAGACCTAGAGATGGTCGCTGCTTGTGTGTTTTGAAAAGAGATTTTCGAGTTGTATTTATAGGAAAATTAACTTGCAAATCAAGTTATGTTTAGGTTTTTTCTTATAAAACGAGTTTTGTTTCTTGTTTACAACAATTAAACACAAAAAAGGAATTTTTCCATAAATAAAACTCTTAAATAAATTATTTATCAAGTTAAAAACTTGCAAAAAATAATTTCAAGTAGACACGGACTTGGTGCTTGGTACACGCGCATGGGCATGGGTCGAAACATGGGTCGGGATGGAAGTAAAACGCCGCATGAAAATAAAAGCAAGAAGATGAAGAAAAGACCTAGAGATGGTCGCTGCTTGTGTGTTTTGAAAAGAGATTTTCGAGTTGTATTTATAGGAAAATTAACTTGCAAATCAAGTTAGGTTTAGGTTTTTTCTTACAAAACGATTTTTGTTTCTTGTAAAACAATTAAACACAAAAAAGGAATTTTTCCATAAATAAAACTCTTAAATAAATTATTTATCAAGTTAAAAACTTGCAAAAAATAATTTCAAGTAGACACGGACTTGGTGCTTGGTACACGCGCATGGGCATGGGTCGAAACATGGGTCGGGATGGAAGTAAAACGCCGCACGAAAATAAAAGCAAGAAGATGAAGAAAAGACCTAGAGATGGTCGCTGCTTGTGTGTTTTGATTAGAGATTTTCGAGTTGTATTTATAGGAAAATTAACTTACAAATCAAGTTAGGTTTAGGTTTTTTCTTATAAAACGAGTTTTGTTTCTTGTAAAACAATTAAACACAAAAAAGGAATTTTTCCATAAATAAAACTCTTAAATAAATTATTTATCAAGTTAAAAACTTGCAAAACATAATTTCAAGTAGACACGGACTTGGTGCTTGGTACACGCGCATGGGCATGGGTCGAAACATGGGTCGGGATGGAAGTAAAACGCCGCACGAAAATAAAATCAAGAAGATGAAGAAAAGACCTAGAGATGGTCGTTGCTTGTGTGTTTTGAAAAGAGATTTTCGAGTTGTATTTATAGGAAAATTAACTTGCAAATCAAGTTAGGTTTAGGTTTCTTCTTATAAAACTAGTTTTGTTTCTTGTAAAACAATTAAACACAAAAAAAGAATTTTTCCATAAATAAAACTCTTAAATAAATTATTTATCAAGTTAAAAACTTGCAAAACATAATTTCAAGTAGACACGGACTTGGTGCTTGGTACACGCGCATGGGCATGGGTCGAAACATGGGTCGGGATAGAAGTAAAACGCCGCACGAAAATAAAAGCAAGAAGATGAAGAAAAGACCTAGAGATGGTCGCTGCTTGTGTGTTTTGAAAAGAGATTTTCGAGTTGTATTTATAGGAAAATTAACTTGCAAATCAAGTTAGGTTTAGGTTTTTTCTTGTAAAACGAGTTTTGTTTCTTGTAAAACAATTAAACACAAAAAAGGATTTTTTCCATAAATAAAACTCTTAAATAAATTATTTATCAAGTTAAAAACTTGCAAAAAAATAATTTCAAGTAGACACTGACTTGGTGCTCGGTACACGCGCATGGGGATGGGTCGAAACATGGGTCGGGATGGAAGTAAAATGCCGCACGAAAATAAAAGAAAGAAGATGAAGAAAAGACCTAGAGATGGTCGCTGCTTGTGTGTTATGAAAAGAGATTTTCGAGTTGTATTTATAGGAAAATTAACTTGCAAATCAAGTTAGGTTCAGGTTTTTTCTTATAAAACGAGTTTTGTTTCTTGTAAAACAATTAAACACAAAAAAGGAATTTTTCCATAAATAAAACTCTTAAATAAATTATTTATCAAGTTAAAAACTTGCAAAAAATAATTTCAAGTAGACACGGACTTGGTGCTTGGTACACGCGCATGGGCATGGGTCGAAACATGGGTCAGGATGGAAGTAAAACGCCGCACGAAAATAAAAGCAAGAAGATGAAGAAAAGACCTAGAGATGGTCGCTGCTTGTGTGTTTTGAAAAGATATTTTCGAGTTGTATTTATAGGAAAATTAACTTGCTAATCAAGTTAGGTTTAGGTTTTTTCTTATAAAACGAGTTTTGTTTCTTGTAAAACAATTAAACACAAAAAATGAATTTTTCCATAAATAAAACTCATAAATAAATTATTTATCAAGTTAAAAACTTGCAAAACATAATTTCAAGTAGACACGGACTTGGTGCTTGGTACACGCGCATGGGCATGGGTCGAAACATGGGTCGGGATGGAAGTAAAACGTCGCACGAAAATAAAAGCAAGAAGATGAAGAAAAGACCTAGAGATGGTCGCTGCTTGTGTGTTTTGAAAAAGATTTTCGAGTTGTATTTATAGGAAAATTAACTTGCAAATCAAGTTAGGTTTAAGTTTTTTCTTATAAAACGAGTTTTGTTTCTTGTAAAACAATTAAACACAAAAAAGGAATTTTTCCATAAATAAAACTCTTAAATAAATTATTTATCAAGTTAAAAGCTTGCAAAACATAATTTCAAGTAGACACGGACTTGGTGCTTGGTACACGCGCATGGGCATGGGTCGAAACATGGGTCGGGATGGAAGTAAAACGCCGCACGAAAACAAAAGCATAAAGATGAAGAAAAGACCTAGAGATGGTCGCTGCTTGTGTGTTTTGAAAAGAGATTTTCGAGTTGTATTTTTAGGAAAATTAACTTGCAAATCAAGTTAGGTTTAGGTTTTTTCTTATAAAACGAGTTTTGTTTCTTGTAAAACAATTAAACACAAAAAAGGAATTTTTCCATAAATAAAACTCATAAATAAATTATTTATCAAGTTAAAAACTTGCAAAAAATAATTTCAAGTAGACACGGACTTGGTGCTTGGTAGACGCGCATGGGCATGGGTCGAAACATGGGTCGGGATGGAAGTAAAACGCCGCACGAAAATAAAAGCAAGAAGATGAAGAAAAGACCTAGAGATGGTCGCTGCTTGTGTGTTTTGAAAAGAGATTTTCGAGTTGTATTTATAGGAAAATTAACTTGCAAATAAAGTTAGGTTTAGGTTTTTTCTTATAAAACGAGTTTTGTTTCTTGTAAAACAGTTAAACACAAAAAAGGAATTTTTCCATAAATAAAACTCTTAAATAAATTATTTATCAAGTTAAAAACTTGCAAAAAATAATTTCAAGTAGACACGGAATTGGTGCTTGGTTCACGCGTATGGGCATGGGTCGAAACATGTATTACAAGTTACCCACTCTTAAACTCAGCAACCGAGATGGAAGTAAAACGCCGCACGAAAATAAAAGCAAGAAGATGAAGAAAAGACCTAGAGATGGTCGCTGCTTGTGTGTTTTGAAAAGAGATTTTCGAGTTGTATTTATAGGAAAATTAACTTGCAAATCAAGTTAGGTTTAGGTTTTTTCTTATAAAACGAGTTTTGTTTCTTGTAAAACAGTTAAACACAAAAAAGGAATTTTTCCATAAATAAAACTCTTAAATAAATTATTTATCAAGTTACAAACTTGCAAAAAATAATTTCAAGTAGACACGGAATTGGTGCTTGGTACACGCGCCTGGGCATGGGTCGAAACATGTATTACAAGTTACCCACTCTTAAACTCAGCAACGGGGATGGAAGTAAAACGCCGCACGAAAATAAAAGCAAGAAGATGAAGAAAAGACCTAGAGATGGTCGCTGCTTGTGTGTTTTGAAAAGAGATTTTCGAGTTGTATTTATAGGAAAATTAACTTGCAAATCAAGTTGGGTTTAGGTTTTTTCTTATAAAACGAGTTTTGTTTCTTGTAAAACAGTTAAACACAAAAAAGGAATTTTTCCATAAATAAAACTCTTAAATAAATTATTTATCAAGTTAAAAACTTGCAAAATATAATTTCAAGTAGACACGGAATTGGTGCTTGGTACACGCGCATGGGCATGGGTCGAAACATGTATTACAAGTTACCCACTCTTAAACTCAGCAAAGGGGATGAAAGTAAAACGCCGCACGAAAATAAAAGAAAGAAGATGAAGAAAACACCTAGAGATGGTCGCTGCTTGTGTGTTTTGAAAAGAGATTTTCGAGTTGTATTTATAGGAAAATTAACTTGCAAATCAAGTTAGGTTTAGGTTTTTTCTTATAAAACGAGTTTTGTTTCTTGTAAAACAGTTAAACACAAAAAAAGAATTTTTCCATAAATAAAACTCTTAAATAAATTATTTATCAAGTTAAAAACTTGCAAAAAATAATTTCAAGTAGACATGGAATTGGTGCTTGGTACACGCGCATGGGCATGGGTTGAAACATGTATTACAAGTTACCCACTCTTAAACTCAGAAACGGGGATGGAAGTAAAACGCCGCACGAAAATAAAAGCAAGAAGATGAAGAAAAGACCTAGAGATGGTCGCTGCTTGTGTGTTTTGAAAAGAGATTTTCGAGTTGTATTTATAGGAAAATTAACTTGCAAATCAAGTTAGGTTTAGGTTTTTTCTTATAAAACGAGTTTTGTTTCTTGTAAAACAATTAAACACAAAAAAGGAATTTTTTCCATAAATAAAACTCTGAATAAATTATTTATTAAGCTAAAAACTTGCAAAAAATAATTTCAAGTAGACACGGACTTGGTGCTTGGTACACGCGCATGGGCATGGGTCGAAACATGTGTCCAGGATAAGACTGCTCGATATAACTTGTATTAGCACAATAGAAGTTACCCACTCTTAAACTCAGCAACGGGGATGGAAGTAAGAAAATAAAAGCAAGAAGATGAAGAAAAGACCTAGAGATGGTCGCTGCTTGTGTGTTTTGAAAAGAGATTTTCGAGTTGTATTTATAGGAAAATTAACTTGCAAATCAAGTTAGGTTTAGGTTTTTTCTTATAAAACGAGTTTTGTTTCTTGTAAAACAATTAAACACAAAAAAGGAATTTTTCCATAAATAAAACTCTTAAATAATTATTTATCAAGTTAAAAGCTTGCAAAACATAATTTCAAGTAGACACGGACTTGGTGCTTGGTACACGCGCATGGGCATGGGTCGAAACATGGGTCGGGATGGAAGTAAAACCCCGCACGAAAACAAAAGCAAAAAGATGAAGAAAAGACCTAGAGATGGTCGCTGCTTGTGTGTTATGAAAAGAGATTTTTCGAGTTGTATTTATAGGAAAATTAACTTGCAAATCAAGTTAGGTTTAGGTTTTTTCTTATAAAACGAGTTTTGTTTCTTGTAAAACAATTAAACACAAAAAAGGAATTTTTCCATAAATAAAACTCTTAAATAAATTATTTATCAAGTTAAAAACTTGCAAAAAATAATTTCAAGTAGACACGGACTTGGTGCATGGTACACGCGCATGGGCATGGGTCGAAACATGGGTCGGGATGGAAGTAAAACGCCGCACGAAAATAAAAGCAAGAAGATGAAGAAAA
>NC_039364.1:134470574-134482896 GCF_003573695.1 Papaver somniferum
ATAATTTCAAGTAGACACGGACTTGGTGCTTGGTACACGCGCATGAGCATGGGTCGAAACATGGGTCGGGATGGAAGTAAAACGCCGCACGAAAATAAAAGCAAGAAGATGAAGAAAAGACTTAGAGATGGTCGCTGCTTGTGTGTTTTGAAAAGAGATTTTCGAGTTGTATTTATAGAAAAATTAACTTGCAAATCAAGTTAGGTTTAAGTTTTTTCTTATAAAACGAGTTTTGTTTCTTGTTAAACAATTAAACACAAAAAAGGAATTTTTCCATAAATAAAACTCTTAAATAAATTATTTATCAAGTTAAAAACTTGCAAAAAATAATTTCAAGTAGACACGGACTTGGTGCTTGGTACACGCGCATGGGCATGGGTCGGGATGGAAGTAAAACGCCGCACGAAAATAAACTCAAGAAGATGAAGAAAAGACCTAGAGATGGTCGCCGCTTGTGTGTTTTGAAAAGAGATTTTCGAGTTGTATTTATAGGAAAATTAACTTGCAAATCAAGTTAGGTTTAGGTTTTTTCTTATAAAACGAGTTTTGTTTCTTGTAAAACAATTAAACACAAAAAAGGAATTTTTCATAAATAAAACTCTTAAATAAATTATTTATCAAGTTAAAAACTTGCAAAAAATAATTTCAAGTAGACACGGACTTGGTGCTTGGTACACGCGCATGGGCATGGGTCGAAACATGGGTCGGGATGGAAGTAAAACGCCGCACGAAAATAAAAGCAAGAAGATGAAGAACAGACCTAGAGATGGTCGCTGCTTGTGTGTTTTAAAAAGAGATTTTCGAGTTGTATTTATAGGAAAATTAACTTGCAAATCAAGTTAGGTTTAGGTTTTTTCTTATAAAACGAGTTTTGTTTCTTGTAAAACAATTAAACACAAAAAAGGAATTTTTCCATAAATAAAACTCTTAAATAAACTATTTATCAAGTTAAAAACTTGCAAAAAATAATTTCAAATACACATGGACTTGGTGCTTGGTACAAGCGCATGGGCATGGGTCAAAACATGTATTTTGAAAAGAGATTTTCGAGTTGTATTTATAGGAAAATTATCTTGCAAATCAAGTTAGGTTTAGGTTTTTTCTTATAAAACGAGTTTTGTTTCTTGTAAAACAATTAAACACAAAAAAGGAATTTTTCCATAAATAAAACTCTTAAATAAATTATTTATCAAGTTAAAAACATGCAAAAAATAATTTCAAGTAGACACGGACTTGGTGCTTGGTACACGCGCATGGGCATGGGTCGAAACATGTATTTTGAAAAGAGATTTTCGAGTTGTATTTATAGGAAAATTAACTTGCAAATCAAGTTAGGTTTAGGTTTTTTCTTGTAAAACAATTAAACACAAAAAAGGAATTTTTCCATAAATAAAACTCTTAAATAAATTATTTATCAAGTTAAAAACTTGCAAAAAATAATTTCAAGTAGACACGGACTTGGTGCTTGGTACACGCGCATGGGCATGGGTCGAATACTGTATTTTGAAAAGAGATTTTAGAGTTGTATTTATAAGAAAATTAACTAGCAAATCAAGTTAGGTTTAGGTTTTTTCTTATAAAACGAGTTTTGTTTCTTGTAAAACAATTAAACACAAAAAAGGAATTTCTCCATAAATAAAACTCTTAAATAAATTATTTATCAAGTTAAAAACTTGCAAAAAATAATTTCAAGTAGACACGGACTTGGTGCTTGGTACACGCGCATGGGCATGGGTCGAAACATGGGTCGGGATGGAAGTAAAACGCCGCACGAAAATAAAGGCAAGAAGATGAAGAAAAGACCTAGAGATGGTCGATGCTTGTGTGTTTTGATTAGAGATTTTCGAGTTGTATTTATAGGAAAATTAACTTACAAATCAAGTTAGGTTTAGGTTTTTTCTTATAAAACGAGTTTTGTTTCTTGAAAAACAATTAAACACAAAAAAGGAATTTTTCCATAAATAAAACTCTTAAATAAATTATTTATCAAGTTAAAAACTTGCAAAACATAATTTCAAGTAGACACGGACTTGGTGCTTGGTACACGCGCATGGGCATGGGTCGAAACATGGGTCAGGATGGAAGTAAAACGCCACACGAAAATAAAAGCAAGAAGATGAAGAAAATACCTAGAGATGGTCGCTGCTTGTGTGTTTTGAAAAGATATTTTCGAGTTGTATTTATAGGAAAATTAACTTGCAAATAAAATTAGGTTTAGGTTTTTTCTTATAAAACGAGTTTTGTTTCTTGTAAAACAATTAAACACAAAAAAGGAATTTTTCCATAAATAAAACTCTTAAATAAATTATTTATCAAGTTAAAAACTTGCAAAACATAATTTCAAGTAGACACGGATTTGGTGCTTGGTACATGCGCATGGGCATGGGTCGGGATGGAAGTAAAACGCCGCACGAAAACAAAAGCAAGAAGATGAAGAAAAGACCTAGAGATGGTCGCTGCTTGTGTGTTTTGAAAAGATATTTTCGAGTTTTATTTATAGGAAAATTAACTTGCAAATCAAGTTAGGTTTAGGTTTTTTCTTATAAAACGAGTTTTGTTGCTTGTAAAACAATTAAACACAAAAAAGGAATTTTTCCATAAATAAAACTCTTAAATAAATTATTTATCAAGTTAAAAACTTGCAAAAAATAATTTCAAGTAGACACGGACTTGGTGCATGGTACACGCGCATGGGCATGGGTCGAAACATGGGTCGGGATGGAAGTAAAACGCCGCACGAAAATAAAAGCAAGAAGATGAAGAAAATACCTAGAGATGGTCGCTGCTTGTGTGTTTTGAAAAGAGATTTTCGAGTTGTATTTATAGGAAAATTAACTTGCAAATCAAGTTAGGTTTAGGTTTTTTCTTATAAAACGATTTTTGTTTCTTGTAAAAGAATTAAACACAAAAAAGGAATTTTTCCATAAATAAAACTCTTAAATAAATTATTTATCAAGTTAAAAACTTGCAATACATAATTTCAAGTAGACACGGACTTGGTGCTTGGTACACGCGCATGGGCATGGGTCGAAACATGGGTCGGGATGGAAGTAAAACGCCGCACGAAAATAAAGGCAAGAAGATGAAGAAAAGACCTAGAGATGGTCGCTGCTTGTGTGTTTTTAAAAGATATTTTCGAGTTGTATTTATAGGAAAATTAACTTTCAAATCAAGTTAGGTTTAGGTTTTTTCTTATAAAACGAGTTTTGTTTCTTGTAAAACAATTAAACACAAAAAAGGAATTTTTCCATAAATAAAACTCTTAAATAAATTATTTATCAAGTTAAAAGCTTGCAAAACATAATTTCAAGTAGACACGGACTTGGTGCTTAGTACACTCGCATGGGCATGGGTCGAAATATGGGTCGGGATGGAAGTAAAACGCCGCACGAAAATAAAAGCAAGAAGATGAAGAAAAGACCTAGAGATGGTCGTTGCTTGTGTGTTTTGAAAAGAGATTTTAGAGTTGTATTTATAGGAAAATTAACTTGCAAATCAAGTTAGGTTTAGGTTTTTTCTTATAAAACGAGTTTTGTTTCTTGTAAAACAATTAAACACAAAAAAGGAATTTTTCCATAAATAAAACTCTTAAATAAATTATTTATCAAGTTAAAAACTTGCAAAAATAATTTCAAGTAGACACGGACTTGATGCTTGGTACACGCGCATGGGCATGGGTCGAAACATGGGTCGGGATGGAAGTAAAACACCACACGGAAATAAAAGCAAGAAGATGAAGAAAAGACCTAGAGATGGTCGCTGCTTGTGTGTTTTGAAAAGAGATTTTCGAGTTGTATTTATAGGAAAATTAACTTGCAAATCAAGTTAGGTTTAGGTTTTTTCTTATAAAACGAGTTTTGTTTCTTGTAAAACAATTAAACACAAAAAAGGAATTTTTCCATAAATAAAACTCTTAAATAAATTATTTATCAAGTTAAAAACTTGCAAAAAATAATTTCACATAGACACGGACTTGGTGCTTGGTACACGCGCATGGGCATGGGTCGAAACATGTATTTTTGAAAAGAGATTTTCGAGTTGTATTTATAGGAAAATTAACTTGCAAATCAAGTTAGGTTTAGGTTTTTTCTTATAAAACGAGTTTTGTTTCTTGTAAAACAATTAAACACAAAAAAGGAATTATTCCATAAATAACTCTTAAATAAATTATTTATCAAGTTAAAAACTTGCAAAAAATAATTTGACGTAGACACGGACTTGGTGCTTGGTACACACTCATGGGCATGGGTCGAAACATGTTTTTGAAAAAAGAGATTTTCGAGTTGTATTTATAGGAAAATTAACTTGCAAATCAAGTTAGGTTTAGGTTTTTTCTTGTAAAACGAGTTTTGTTTCTTGTAAAACAATTAAACACAAAAATGGAATTTTCTCATAAATAAAACTCTTAAATACATTATTTATCAAGTTAAAAACTTGCAAAAAATATTTTCAAGTAGACACGGACTTGGTGCATGGTACACGCGCATGGGCATGAGTCGAAACCTGTATTTTTGAAAAGAGATTTTCGAGTTGTATTTATAGGAAAATTAACTTGCAAATCAAGTTAGGTTTAGGTTTTTTCTTATAAAACGAGTTTTGTTTCTTGTAAAACAATTAAACACAAAAAAGGAATTTTTCCATAAATAAAACTCTTAAATAAATTATTTATCAAGTTAAACACTTGCAAAAAATAATTTCAAGTAGACACGGACTTGGTGCTTGGTACACGCGCATGGGCATGGGTCGAAACATGTATTTTTAAAAAGAGATTTTCGAGTTGTATTTATAGGAAAATTAACTTGCAAATCAAGTTAGATTTAGGTTTTTTCTTATAAAACGAGTTTTGTTTCTTGTATAACGATTAAACACAAAAAATGAATTTTTGCTTAAATAAAACTCTTAAATAAATTATTTATCAAGTTAGAAACTTGCAAAAAATAATTTCAAGTAGACACGGACTTGGTGCTTGGTACACGCGCATGGGCATGGGTCGAAACATGTATTTTTGAAAAGAGATTTTCGAGTTGTATTTATAGGAAAATTAACTTGCAAATCAAGTTAGGTTTAGGTTTTTTCTTATAAAACGAGTTTTGTTTCTTGTAAAACAATTAAACACAAAAAAGGAATTTTTCCATAAATAAAACTCTTAAATAAATTATTTATCAAGTTAAAAACTTGCAATACATAATTTCAAGTAGACACGGACTTGGTGCTTGGTACACGCGCATGGGCATGGGTCGAAACATGGGTCGGGATGGAAGTAAAACGCCGCACGAAAATAAAGGCAAGAAGATGAAGAAAAGACCTAGAGATGGTCGATGCTTGTGTGTTTTGATTAGAGATTTTCGAGTTGTATTTATAGGAAAATTAACTTACAAATCAAGTTAGGTTTAGGTTTTTTCTTATAAAACGAGTTTTGTTTCTTGTAAAACAATTAAACACAAAAAAGGAATTTTTCCAGAAATAAAACTCTTAAATAAATTATTTATCAAGTTAAAAACTTGCAAAACATAATTTCAAGTAGACAGGACTTGGTGCTTGGTACACGCGCATGGGCATGGGTCGAAACATGGGTCAGGATGGAAGTAAAACGCCGCACGAAAATAAAAGCAAGAAGATGAAGAAAAGACCTAGAGATGGTCGCTGCTTGTGTGTTTTGAAAAGATATTTTCGAGTTGTATTTATAGGAAAATTAACTTTCAAATCAAGTTAGGTTTAGGTTTTTTCTTATAAAACGAGTTTTGTTTCTTGTAAAACAATTAAACACAAAAAAGGAATTTTTCCATAAATAAAACTCTTAAATAAATTATTTATCAAGTTAAAAACTTGCAAAAAATAATTTCAGGTAGACACGGACTTGGTGCTTGGTACACGCGCATGGGTCGAAACATGTATTTTTCGAGTTGTATCTATAGGAAAATTAACTTGCAAATCAAGTTAGGTTTAGGTTTTTTCTTATAAAACGAGTTTTGTTTCTTGTAAAACAATTAAACACAAAAAAGGAATTTTTCCATAAATAAAACTCTTAAATAAATTATTTATCAAGTTAAAAACTTGCAAAAATAATTTCAAGTAGACACGGACTTGGTGCTTGGTACACGCGCATGGGCATGGGTCGAAACATGGGCCGGGATGGAAGTAAAACACCACACGGAAATAAAAGCAAGAAGATGAAGAAAAGACCTAGAGATGGTCGCTGCTTGTGTGTTTTGAAAAGAGATTTTCGAGTTGTATTTATAGGAAAATTAACTTGCAAATCAAGTTAGGTTTAGGTTTTTTCTTATAAAACGAGTTTTGTTTCTTGTAAAACAATTAACCACAAAAAAAAGGGATTTTTCCATAAATAAAACTCTTAAATAAATTATTTATCAAGTTAAAAACTTGCAAAAAATAATTTCAAGTAGACACGGACTTGGTGCTTGGTACACGCGCATGGGCATGGGTCGAAACATGTATTTTTCGCCCCATCCGCTCCACCCACATTGTTTTAGAACATATCCATGAGAACATGGTAATATAGTGGATCACCTCTTTAGTTTTCCACAGTGTGGGACTAAAGGTTCCATTTCATTCACTCAAAAATGAGTGAGTATCCTTAGACCCTTAGGTCATGAGATCAAACCACACCAAGACCAAAAAATCATTTATTAAATAACTCATTTTCTCCAACACCACGATCCAAAGTTGTCCACCTCCATTGTAGTGGGGACGTTTGCTCAATACAAGTTACCCACTCTTAAACTCAGCAACGGGGATGGAAGTAAAACGCCGCACGAAAATAAAAGCAAGAAGATGAAGAAAAGTATACCTAGAGATGGTCGCTGCTTGTGTGTTTTGAAAAGAGATTTTCGAGTTGTATTTATAGGAAAATTAACTTGCAAATCAAGTTAGGTTTAGGTTTTTTCTTATAAAACGAGTTTTGTTTCTTGTAAAATAATTAAACACAGAAAAGGAATTTTTCCATAAATAAAACTCTTAAATAAATTATTTATCAAGTTAAAAACTTGCAAAAAATAATTTCAAGTAGACACGGACTTGGTGCTTGGTACACGCGCATGGGGATGGGTCGAAACATGGTTCGGGATGGAAGTAAAACGCCGCACGAAAATAAAAGCAAGAAGATGAAGAAAAGACCTAGAGATGGTCGCTGCTTGTGTGTTTTGAAAAGAGATTTTCGAGTTGTATTTATAGAAAAATTAACTTGCAAATCAAGTTAGGTTTAGGTTTTTTCTTATAAAACGAGTTTTGTTTCTTGTAAAACAATTAAACACAAAAAAGGAATTTTCCATAAATAAAACTCTTAAATAAATTATTTATCAAGTTAAAAACTTGCAAAAAATAATTTCAAGTAGACACGGACTTGGTGCTTGGTACACGCGCATGGGCATGGGTCGAAACATGGGTCGGGATGGAAGTAAAACGCTGCACGAAAATAAAAGCAAGAAGATGAAGAAAAGACCTAGAGATGGTCGCTGCTTGTGTGTTTTGAAAAGAGATTTTCGAGTTGTATTTATAGGAAAATTAACTTGCAAATCAAGTTAGGTTTAGGTTTTTTCTTATAAAACGAGTTTTGTTTCTTGTAAAACAATTAAACACAGAAAAGGAATTTTTCCATAAATAAAACTCTTAAATAAATTATTTATCAAGTTAAAAACTTGCAAAAAATAATTTCAAGTAGACACGGACTTGGTGCTTGGTACACGCGCATGGGCATGGGTCGAAACATGGTTCGGGATGGAAGTAAAACGCCGCACGAAAATAAAAGCAAGAAGATGAAGAAAAGACCTAGAGATGGTCGCTGCTTGTGTGTTTTGAAAAGAGATTTTCGAGTTGTATTTATAGAAAAATTAACTTGCAAATCAAGTTAGGTTTAGGTTTTTTCTTATAAAACGAGTTTTGTTTCTTGTAAAACAATTAAACACAAAAAAGGAATTTTTCCATAAATAAAACTCTTAAATAAATTATTTATCAAGTTAAAAACTTGCAAAAAATAATTTCAAGTAGACACGGACTTGGTGCTTGGTACACGCGCATGGGCATGGGTCGAAATATATATTTTGAAAAGAGATTTTCGAGTTGTATTTATAGGAAAATTAACTTGCAAATCAAGTTAGGTTTAGGTTTTTTCTTATAAAACGAGTTTTGTTTCTTGTAAAACAATTAAACACAAAAAAGGAATTTTTCCATAAATAAAACTCTTAAATAAATTATTTATCAAGTTAAAAACTTGCAAAAAAATAATTTCAAGTAGACACGGACCTGGTGCTTGCTACACGCGCATGGGCATGGGTCGAAACATGTATTTTGAAAAGAGAATTTCGAGTTGTATTTATAGGAAAATTAACTTGCAAATCAAGTTAGGTTTAGGTTTTTTCTTATAAAACGAGTTTTGTTTCTTGTAAAAGAATTAAACACAAAAAAGGAATTTTTCCATAAATAAAACTCTTAAATAAATTATTTATCAAGTTAAAAACTTGCAAAAAATAATTTCAAGTAGACACGGACTTGGTGCTTGGTACACGCGCATGGGCATGGGTCGAAACATGGGTCGGGATGGAAGTAAAATGCCGCACGAAAATAAAAGCAAGAAGATGAAGAAAAGACCTAGAGATGGTCGCTGCTTGTGTGTTTTGAAAAGAGATTTTCGAGTTGTATTTATAGGAAAATTAACTTGCAAATCAAGTTAGGTTTAGGTTTTTTCTTATAAAACGAGTTTTGTTTCTTGTAAAACAGTTAAACACAAAAAAGAAATTTTTCCATAAATAAAACTCTTAAATAAATTATTTATCAAGTTAAAAACTTGCAAAAAATAATTTAAAGTAGACACGGAATTGGTGCTCGGTACACGCGCATGGGCATGGGTCGAAACATGTATTACAAGTTACCCACTCTTAAACTCAGCAACGGGGATGGAAGTAAAACGCCGCACGAAAATTAAAGCAAGAAGATGAAGAAAAGACCTAGAGATGGTCGCTGCTTGTGTGTTTTGAAAAGAGATTTTCGAGTTGTATTTATAGGAAAATTAACTTGCAAATCAAGTTAGGTTTAGGTTTTTTCTTATAAAACGAGTTTTGTTTCTTGTAAAACAGTTAAACACAAAAAAAGAATTTTCCATAAATAAAACTCTTAAATAAATTATTTATCAAGTTAAAAACTTGCAAAAAATAATTTCAAGTAGACACGGAATTGGTGCTTGGTACACGCGCATGGGCATGGGTCGAAACATGTATTACAAGTTACCCACTCTTAAACTCAGCAACAGGGATGGAAGTAAAACACCGCACGAAAATAAAAGCAAGAAGATGAAGAAAAGACCTAGAGATGGTCGCTGCTTGTGTGTTTTGAAAAGAGATTTTCGAGTTGTATTTATAGGAAAATTAACTTGCAAATCAAGTTAGGTTTAGGTTTTTTCTTATAAAACGAGTTTTGTTTCTTGTAAAACAGTTAAACACAAAAAAAGAATTTTTCCATAAATAAAACTCTTAAATAAATTATTTATCAAGTTAAAAACTTGCAAAAAATAATTTCAAGTAGACATGGAATTGGTGCTTGGTACACGCGCATGGGCATGGGTTGAAACATGTATTACAAGTTACCCACTCTTAAACTCAGAAACGGGGATGGAAGTAAAACGCCGCACGAAAACAAAAGCAAGAAGATGAAGAAAAGACCTAGAGATGGTCGCTGCTTGTGTGTTTTGAAAAGAGATTTTCGAGTTGTATTTATAGGAAAATTAACTTGCAAATCAAGTTAGGTTTAGGTTTTTTCTTATAAAACGAGTTTTGTTTCTTGTAAAACAATTAAACACAAAAAAGGAATTTTTCCATAAATAAAACTCTTAAATAAATTATTTATCAAGTTAAAAACTTGCAAAAAATAATTTCAAGTAGACACGGACTTGGTGCTTGGTACACGCGCATGGGGATGGGTCGAAACATGGGTCGGGATGGAAGTAAAACGCCGCACGAAAATAAAAGCAAGAAGATGAAGAAAAGACCTAGAGATGGTCGCTGCTTGTGTGTTTTGAAAAGAGATTTTCGAGTTGTATTTATAGGAAAATTAACTTGCAAATCAAGTTAGGTTTAGGTTTTTTCTTATAAAACGATTTTTGTTTCTTGTAAAACAATTAAACACAGAAAATGAATTTTTCCATAAATAAAACTCTTAAATAAATTATTTATCAAGTTAAAAACTTGCAAAAAATAATTTCAAGTAGACACGGACTTGGTGCTTGGTACACGCGCATGGGCATGGGTCGAAACATGGGTCGGGATGGAAGTAAAACGCCGCACGAAAATAAAAGCAAGAAGATGAAGAAAAGACCTAGAGATGGTCGCTGCTTGTGTGTTTTGAAAAGAGATTTTCGAGTTGTATTTATAGAAAAATTAACTTGCAAATCAAGTTAGGTTTAGTTTTTTTTCTTATAAAACGAGTTTTGTTTCTTGTAAAACAATTAAACACAGAAAAGGAATTTTCCATAAATAAAACTCTTAAATAAATTATTTATCAAGTTAAAAACTTGCAAAAAATAATTTCAAGTAGACACGGACTTGGTGCTTGGTACACGCGCATGGGCATGGGTCGAAACATGGGTCGGGATGGAAGTAAAACGCCGCACGAAAATAAAAGCAAGAAGATGAAGAAAAGACCTAGAGATGGTCGCTGCTTGTGTGTTTTGAAAAGATATTTTCGAGTTGTATTTATAGGAAAATTAACTTTCAAATCAAGTTAGGTTTAGGTTTTTTCTTATAAAACGAGTTTTGTTTCTTGTAAAACAATTAAACACAAAAAAGGAATTTTTCCATAAATAAAACTCTTAAATAAATTATTTATCAAGTTAAAAGCTTGCAAAACATAATTTCAAGTAGACACGGACTTGGTGCTTAGTACACTCGCATGGGCATGGGTCGAAATATGGGTCGGGATGGAAGTAAAACGCCGCACGAAAATAAAAGCAAGAAGATGAAGAAAAGACCTAGAGATGGTCGTTGCTTGTGTGTTTTGAAAAGAGATTTTAGAGTTGTATTTATAGGAAAATTAACTTGCAAATCAAGTTAGGTTTAGGTTTTTTCTTATAAAACGAGTTTTGTTTCTTGTAAAACAATTAAACACAAAAAATGAATTTTTCCATAAATAAAACTCTTAAATAAATTATTTATCAAGTTAAAAACTTGCAATACATAATTTCAAGTAGACACGGACTTGGTGCTTGGTACACGCGCATGGGCATGGGTCGAAACATGGGTCGGGATGGAAGTAAAACGCCGCACGAAAATAAAGGCAAGAAGATGAAGAAAAGACCTAGAGATGGTCGATGCTTGTGTGTTTTGATTAGAGATTTTCGAGTTGTATTTATAGGAAAATTAACTTACAAATCAAGTTAGGTTTAGGTTTTTTCTTATAAAACGAGTTTTGTTTCTTGTAAAACAATTAAACACAAAAAAGGAATTTTTCCACAAATAAAACTCTTAAATAAATTATTTATCAAGTTAAAAACTTGCAAAACATAATTTCAAGTAGACACGGACTTGGTGCTTGGTACATGCGCATGGGCATGGGTCGGGATGGAAGTAAAACACCGCACGAAAACAAAAGCAAGAAGATGAAGAAAAGACCTAGAGATGGTCGCTGCTTTTGTGTTTTGAAAAGATATTTTCGAGTTTTATTTATAGGAAAATTAACTTGCAAATCAAGTTAGGCTTAGGTTTTTTCTGATAAAACGAGTTTTGTTGCTTGTAAAACAATTAAACACAAAAAAGGAATTTTTCAATAAATAAAACTCTTAAATAAATTATTTATCAAGTTAAAAATTTGCAAAACATAATTTCAAGTAGACACGGACTTGGTGCTTGGTACACGCGCATGAGCATGGGTCGAAACATGGGTCGGGATGGAAGTAAAACGCTGCACGAAAACAAAAGCAAGAAGATGAAGAAAAGACCTAGAGATGGTCGCTGCTTGTGTGTTTTGAAAAGAAATTTTCGAGTTGTATTTATAGGAAAATTAACTTGCAAATCAAGTTAGGTTTAGGTTTTTTCTTATGAAACGAGTTTTGTTTCTTGTAAAACAATTAAACACAAAAAAGGAATTTTTCCATAAATAAAACTCTTAAATAAATTATTTATCAAGTTAAAAACTTGCAAAAATAATTTCAAGTAGACACGGACTTGGTGCTTGGTACACGCGCATGGGCATGGGTCGAAACATGGGTCGGGATGGAAGTAAAACACCACACGGAAATAAAAGCAAGAAGATGAAGAAAAGACCTAGAGATGGTCGCTGCTTGTGTGTTTTGAAAAGAGATTTTCGAGTTGTATTTATA
>NC_039364.1:134488116-134505522 GCF_003573695.1 Papaver somniferum
GTACACGCGCATGGGCATGTGTCGAAACATGGGTCGGGATGGAAGTAAAACGCCGCACGAAAATAAAAGCAAGAAGATGAAGAAAAGACCTGGAGATGGTCGCTGCTTGTGTGTTTTGAAAAGAGATTTTCGAGTTGTATTTATAGGAAAATTAACTTGCAAATCAAGTTAGGTTTAGGTATTTTCTTTTAAAACGAGTTTTGTTTCTTGTAAAACAATTAAACACAAAAAAGGAATTTTTCCATAAATAAAACTCTTAAATAAATTATTTATCAAGTTAAAAACTTGCAAAAAATAATTTCAAGTAGACACGGACTTGGTGCTTGGTACACGCGCATGGGCATGGGTCGAAACATGGGTCGGGATGGAAGTAAAACGCCGCACGAAAAGAAAAGCAAGAAGATGAAGAAAAGACCTAGAGATGGTCGCTGCTTGTGTGTTTTGAAAAGAGATTTTCGAGTTGTATTTATAGGAAAATTAACTTGAAAATCAAGTTAGGTTTAGGTTTTTTCTTATAAAACGATTTTTGTTTCTTGTAAAACAATTAAACACACAGAAAAGGAATTTTTCCATAAATAAAACTCTTAAATAAATTATTTATCAAGTTAAAAACTTGCAAAAAATAATTTCAAGTAGACACGGACTTGGTGCTTGGTACACGTGCATGGACATGGGTCGAAACATGGGTCGGGATGGAAGTAAAACGCCGCACGAAAATAAAAGCAAGAAGATGAAGAAAAGACCTAGAGATGGTCGCTGCTTGTGTGTTTTGAAAAGAGATTTTCGAGTTGTATTTATAGGAAAATTAACTTGCAAATCAAGTTAGGTTTAGGTTTTTTCTTATAAAACGATTTTTGTTTCTTGTAAAACAATTAAACACAGAAAATGAATTTTTCCATAAATAAAACTCTTAAATAAATTATTTATCAAGTTAAAAACTTGCAAAAAATAATTTCAAGTAGACACGGACTTGGTGCTTGGTACACGCGCATGGGCATGGGTCGAAACATGGGTCGGGATGGAAGTAAAACGCCGCACGAAAATAAAAGCAAGAAGATGAAGAAAAGACCTAAAGATGGTCGCTGCTTGTGTGTTTTGAAAAGAGATTTTCGAGTTGTATTTATAGGAAAATTAACTTGCAAATCAAGTTAGGTTTAGGTTTTTTCTTATAAAACGAGTTTTGTTTCTTGTAAAACAATTAAACACAAAAAAGAATTTTTCCATAAATAAAACTCTTAAATAAATTATTTATCAAGTTAAAAACTTGCAAAAAATAATTTCAAGTAGACACGGACTTGGTGCTTGGTACACGCGCATGGGCATGGGTCGAAACATGTATTTTGAAAAGAGATTTTAGAGTTGTATTTATAGGAAAATTAACTAGCAAATCAAGTTAGGTTTAGGTTTTTTCTTATAAAACGAGTTTTGTTTCTTGTAAAACAATTAAACACAAAAAAGGAATTTTTCCATAAATAAAACTCTAAAATAAATTAATTATCAAGTTAAAAACTTGCAAAAAATAATTTCAAGTAGACACGGACTTGGTGCTTGGTACACGTGCATGGGCATGGGTCGAAACATGTATTTTGAAAAGAGATTTTCGAGTTGTATTTATAGGAAAATTAACTTGCAAATCTATTTAGGTTTAGGTTTTTTCTTGTAAAACAATTAAACACAAAAAAGAATTTTTCCATAAATAAAACTCTTAAATAAACTATTTATCAAGTTAAAAACTTGTAAAAAATAATTTCAAGTAGACACGGACTTGGTGCTTGGTACACGCGCATGGGCATGGGTCGAAACATGTGTTTTGAAAAGAGATTTTAGAGTTGTATTTATAGGAAAATTAACTAGCAAATCAAGTTAGGTTTAGGTTTTTTCTTATAAAACGAGTTTTGTTTCTTGTAAAACAATTAAACACAAAAAAGGAATTTTTCCATAAATAAAACTCTTAAATAAATTATTTATCAAGTTAAAAACTTGCAAAAAATAATTTCAAGTAGACACGGACTTGGTGCTTGGTACAAGCGCATGGGCATGGGTCCAAACATTTATTTTGAAAAGAGATTTTCGAGTTGTATTTATAGGAAAATTAACTTGCAAATCAAGTTAGGTTTAGGTTTTTTCTTATAAAACGAGTTTTGTTTCTTGTAAAACAATTAAACACAAAAAAGGAATTTTTCCATAAATAAAACTCTTAAATAAATTATTTATCAAGTTAAAAACTTGCAAAAAATAATTTCAAATACACATGGACTTGGTGCTTGGTACACGCGCATGGGCATGGGTCGAAACATTTATTTTGAAAAGAGATTTTCGAGTTGTATTTATAGGAAAATTAACTTGCAAATCAAGTTAGGTTTAGGTTTTTTCTTGTAAAACAATTAAACACAAAAAAGGAATTTTTCCATAAATAAAACTCTTAAATAAACTATTTATCAAGTTAAAAACTTGCAAAAAATAATTTCAAGTAGACACGGACTTGGTGCTTGGTACACGCGCATGGGCATGGGTCGAAACATGTGTTTTGAAAAGAGATTTTAGAGTTGTATTTATAGGAAAATTAACTTGCAAATCAAGTTAGGTTTAGGTTTTTTCTTATAAAACGAGTTTTGTTTCTTGTAAAACAATTAAACACAAAAAAGGAATTTTTCCATAAATAAAACTCTTAAATAAATTATTTATCAAGTTAAAAACTTGCAATACATAATTTCAAGTAGACACGGACTTGGTGCTTGGTACACGCGCATGGGCATGGGTCGAAACATGGGTCGGGATGGAAGTAAAACGCCGCACGAAAATAAAGGCAAGAAGATGAAGAAAAGACCTAGAGATGGTCGATGCTTGTGTGTTTTGATTAGAGATTTTCGAGTTGTATTTATAGGAAAATTAACTTACAAATCAAGTTAGGTTTAGGTTTTTTCTTATAAAACGAGTTTTGTTTCTTGTAAAACAATTAAACACAAAAAAGGAATTTTTCCATAAATAAAACTCTTAAATAATTTATTTATCAAGTTAAAAACTTGCAAAAAATAATTTCAAGTAGACACGGACTTGGTGCTTGGTACACGCGCATGGGCATGGGTCGAAACATGGGTCGGGATGGAAGTAAAACGCCGCATGAAAATAAAAGCAAGAAGATGAAGAAAAGACCTAGAGATGGTCGCTGCTTGTGTGTTTTGAAAAGAGATTTTCGAGTTTTATTTATAGGAAAATTAACTTGCAAATCAAGTTAGGTTTAGGTTTTTTTATATAAAACGAGTTTTGTTTCTTGTAAAACAATTAAAAACAAAAAAGGAATTCTTCCATAAATAAAACTCTTAAATAAATTATTTATCAAGTTAAAAACTTGCAAAAATTAATTTCAAGTAGACACGGACTTGGTGCTTGGTACACGCGCATGGGCATGGGTCGAAACATGGGTCGGGATGGAAGTAAAACGCCGCACGAAAATAAAAGCAAGAAGATGAAGAAAAGACCTAGAGATGGTCGCTGCTTGTGTGTTTTGAAAAGAGATTTTCGAGTTGTATTTATAGGAAAATTAACTTGCAAATCAAGTTAGGTTTAGGTTTTTTCTTATAAAACGAGTTTTGTTTCTTGTAAAACAATTAAACACAAAAAAGGAATTTTTCCATAAATCAAACTCTTAAATAAATTATTTATCAAGTAAAAAACTTGCAAAAAATAATTTCAAGTAGACACGGACTTGATGCTTGGTACACGCGCATGGGCATGGGTCGAAACATGGGTCGGGATGGAAGTAAAACGCCGCACGAAAATAAAAGCAAGAAGATGAAGAAAAGACCTAGAGATGGTCGCTGCTTGTGTGTTTTGAAAAGAGATTTTCGAGTTGTATTTATAGGAAAATTAACTTGCAAATCAAGTTAGGTTTAGGTTTTTTCTTATAAAACGAGTTTTGTTTCTTGTAAAACAATTAAACACAGAAAAGGAATTTTTCCATAAATAAATTATTTATCAAGTTAAAAACTTGCAAAAAATAATTTCAAGTAGACACGGACTTGGTGCTTGGTACACGCGCATGGGCATGGGTCGAAACATGGGTCGGGATGGAAGTAAAACGCCGCACGAAAATAAAAGCAAGAAGATGAAGAAAAGACCTAGAGATGGTCGCTGCTTGTGTGTTTTGAAAAGAGATTTTCGAGTTGTATTTATAGGAAAATTAACTTGCAAATCAAGTTAGGTTTAGGTATTTTCTTATAAAACGAGTTTTGTTTCTTGTAAAACAATTAAACACAAAAAAGGAATTTTTCCATAAATAAAACTCTTAAATAAATTATTTATCAAGTTAAAAACTTGCAAAAAATAATTTCAAGTAGACACGGACTTGGTGCTTGGTACACGCGCATGGGCATGGGTCGAAACATGGGTCAGGATGGAAGTAAAACGCCGCACGAAAATAAAAGCAAGAAGATGAAGAAAAGACCTAGAGATGGTCGCTGCTTGTGTGTTTTGAAAAGAGATTTTCGAGTTGTATTTATAGGAAAATTAACTTGCAAATCAAGTTAGGTTTAGGTTTTTTCTTATAAAACGAGTTTTGTTTCTTGTAAAACAATTAAACACAAAAAGGAATTTTTCCATAAATCAAACTCTTAAATAAATTATTTATCAAGTTAAAAACTTGCAAAAAATAATTTCAAGTAGACACGGACTTGATGCTTGGTACACGCGCATGGGCATGGGTCGAAACATGGGTCGGGATGGAAGTAAAACGCCGCACGAAAATAAAAGCAAGAAGATGAAGAAAAGACCTAGAGATGGTCGCTGCTTGTGTGTTTTGAAAAGAGATTTTCGAGTTGTATTTATAGGAAAATTAACTTGCAAATCAAGTTAGGTTTAGGTTTTTTCTTATAAAACGAGTTTTGTTTCTTGTAAAACAGTTAAACACAAAAAAAGAATTTTCCATAAATAAAACTCTTAAATAAATTATTTATCAAGTTAAAAACTTGCAAAAAATAATTTCAAGTAGACACGGAATTGGTGCTTGGTACACGCGCATGGGCATGGGTCGAAACATGTATTACAAGTTACCCACTCTTAAACTCAGCAACAGGGATGGAAGTAAAACACCGCACGAAAATAAAAGCAAGAAGATGAAGAAAAGACCTAGAGATGGTCGCTGCTTGTGTGTTTTGAAAAGAGATTTTCGAGTTGTATTTATAGGAAAATTAACTTGCAAATCAAGTTAGGTTTAGGTTTTTTCTTATAAAACGAGTTTTGTTTCTTGTAAAACAGTTAAACACAAAAAAAGAATTTTTCCATAAATAAAACTCTTAAATAAATTATTTATCAAGTTAAAAACTTGCAAAAAATAATTTCAAGTAGACATGGAATTGGTGCTTGGTACACGCGCATGGGCATGGGTTGAAACATGTATTACAAGTTACCCACTCTTAAACTCAGAAACGGGGATGGAAGTAAAACGCCGCACGAAAACAAAAGCAAGAAGATGAAGAAAAGACCTAGAGATGGTCGCTGCTTGTGTGTTTTGAAAAGAGATTTTCGAGTTGTATTTATAGGAAAATTAACTTGCAAATCAAGTTAGGTTTAGGTTTTTTCTTATAAAACGAGTTTTGTTTCTTGTAAAACAATTAAACACAAAAAAGGAATTTTTCCATAAATAAAACTCTTAAATAAATTATTTATCAAGTTAAAAACTTGCAAAAAATAATTTCAAGTAGACACGGACTTGGTGCTTGGTACACGCGCATGGGCATGGGTCGAAACATGTATTTTTAAAAAGAGATTTTCGAGTTGTATTTATAGGAAAATTAACTTGCAAATCAAGTTAGATTTAGGTTTTTTCTTATAAAACGAGTTTTGTTTCTTGTAAAACAATTAAACACAAAAAAAGAATTTTTGCATAAATAAATTATTTATCAAGTTAGAAACTTGCAAAAAATAATTTCAAGTAGACACGGACTTGGTGCTTGGTACACGCGCATGTGCATGTGTCGAAACATGTATTTTTGAAAAGAGATTTTCGAGTTGTATTTATAAGAAAATTAACTTGCAAATTAAGTTAGGTTTAGGTTTTTTCTTATAAAACGAGTTTTGTTTCTTGTAAAACAATTAAACACAAAAAAGGAATTTTTCCATAAATAAAACTCTTAAATAAATTATTTATCAAGTTAAAAACTTGCAAAAAATAATTTCAAGTAGACACGGACTTGGTGCTTGGTACACGCGCATGGGCATGGGTCGGGATGGAAGTAAAACGCCGCACGAAAATAAATTCAAGAAGATGAAGAAAAGACCTAGAGATGGTCGCCGCTTGTGTGTTTTGAAAAGAGATTTTCGAGTTGTATTTATAGGAAAATTAACTTGCAAATCAAGTTAGGTTTAGGTTTTTTCTTATAAAACGAGTTTTGTTTCTTGTAAAACAATTAAACACAAAAAAGGAATTTTTCATAAATAAAACTCTTAAATAAATTATTTATCAAGTTAAAAACTTGCAAAAATTAATTTCAAGTAGACACGGACTTGGTGCTTGGTACACGCGCATGGGCATGTGTCGAAACATGGGTCGGGATGGAAGTAAAACGCCGCACGAAAATAAAAGCAAGAAGATGAAGAAAAGACCTGGAGATGGTCGCTGCTTGTGTGTTTTGAAAAGAGATTTTCGAGTTGTATTTATAGGAAAATTAACTTGCAAATAGAGTTAGGTTTAGGTATTTTCTTTTAAAACGAGTTTTGTTTCTTGTAAAACAATTAAACACAAAAAAGGAATTTTTCCATAAATAAAACTCTTAAATAAATTATTTATCAAGTTAAAAACTTGCAAAAAATAATTTCAAGTAGACACGGACTTGGTGCTTGGTACACGCGCATGGGCATGGGTCGAAACATGGGTCGGGATGGAAGTAAAACGCCGCACGAAAATAAAAGCAAGAAGATGAAGAAAAGACCTAGAGATGGTCGCTGCTTGTGTGTTTTGAAAAGAGATTTTCGAGTTGTATTTATAGAAAAATTAACTTGCAAATCAAGTTAGGTTTAGTTTTTTTTCTTATAAAACGAGTTTTGTTTCTTGTAAAACAATTAAACACAGAAAAGGAATTTTCCATAAATAAAACTCTTAAATAAATTATTTATCAAGTTAAAAACTTGCAAAAAATAATTTCAAGTAGACACGGACTTGGTGCTTGGTACACGCGCATGGGCATGGGTCGAAACATGGGTCGGGATGGAAGTAAAACGCCGCACGAAAATAAAAGCAAGAAGATGAAGAAAAGACCTAGAGATGGTCGCTGCTTGTGTGTATTGAAAAGAGATTTTCGAGTTGTATTTATAGGAAAATTAACTTGCAAATCAAGTTAGGTTTAGGTTTTTTCTTATAAAACGAGTTTTGTTTCTTGTAAAACAATTAAACACAAAAAAGGAATTTTTCCATAAATAAAACTCTTAAATAAATTATTTATCAAGTTAAAAACTTGCAAAAAATAATTTCAAGTAGACACGGACTTGGTGCTTGGTACACGCGCATGGGCAGGGTCGAAACATGTATTTTGAAAAGAGATTTTCGAGTTGTATTTATAGGAAAATTAACTTGCAAATCCAGTTAGGTTTAGGTTTTTTCTTGTAAAACAATTAAACACAAAAAAAGAATTTTTCCATAAATAAAACTCTTAAATAAACTATTTATCAAGTTAAAAACTTGCAAAAAATAATTTCAAATACACATGGACTTGGTGCTTGGTACAAGCGCATGGGCATGGGTCAAAACATGTATTTTGAAAAGAGATTTTCGAGTTGTATTTATAGGAAAATTATCTTGCAAATCAAGTTAGGTTTAGGTTTTTTCTTATAAAACGAGTTTTGTTTCTTGTAAAACAATTAAACACAAAAAAGGAATTTTTCCATAAATAAAACTCTTAAATAAATTATTTATCAAGTTAAAAACTTGCAAAAAATAATTTCAAGTAGACATGGACTTGGTGCTTGGTACACGCGCATGGGCATGGGTCGAAACATGGGTCGGGATGGAAGTAAAACGCCGCACGAAAATAAAAGCAAGAAGATGAAGAAAAGACCTAGAGATGGTCGCTACTTGTGTGTTTTGAAAAGAGATTTTCGAGTTGTATTTATAGGAAAATTAACTTGCAAATCAAGTTAGGTTTAGGTTATTTCTTATAAAACGAGTTTTGTTTCTTGTAAAACAATTAAACAAAAAAGAGGAATTTTTCCATAAATAAAACTCTTAAATAAATTATTTATCAAGTTAAAAACTTGCAAAAAATAATTTCAAGTAGACACGGACGTGGTGCTTGGTACACGCGCATGGGCATGAGTCGAAACATGGGTCGGGATGGAAGTAAAACGCCGCACGAAAATAAAAGCAAGAAGATGAAGAAAAGACCTAGAGATGGTCGCTGCTTGTGTGTTTTGAAAAGAGATTTTCGAGTTGTATTTATAGGAAAATTAACTTGCAAATCAAGTTAGGTTTAGGTTTTTTCTTATAAAACGAGTTTTGTTTCTTGTAAAACAATTAAACACAAAAAGGAATTTTTCCATAAATCAAACTCTTAAATAAATTATTTATCAAGTTAAAAACTTGCAAAAAATAATTTCAAGTAGACACGGACTTGATGCTTGGTACACGCGCATGGGCATGGGTCGAAACATGGGTCGGGATGGAAGTAAAACGCCGCACGAAAATAAAAGCAAGAAGATGAAGAAAAGACCTAGAGATGGTCGCTGCTTGTGTGTTTTGAAAAGAGATTTTCGAGTTGTATTTATAGGAAAATTAACTTGCAAATCAAGTTAGGTTTAGGTTTTTTCTTATAAAACAAGTTTTGTTTCTTGTAAAACAATTAAACACAAAAAAGGAATTTTTCCATAAATAAAACTCTTAAATAAATTATTTATCAAGTTAAAAACTTGCAAAAAATAATTTCAAGTAGACACGGACTTGGTGCTTGGTACACGCGCATGGGCATGGGTCGAAACATGGGTCGGGATGGAAGTAAAACGCCGCATGAAAATAAAAGCAAGAAGATGAAGAAAAGACCTAGAGATGGTCGCTGCTTGTGTGTTTTGAAAATAGATTTTCGAGTTTTATTTATAGGAAAATTAACTTGCAAATCAAGTTAGGTTTAGGTTTTTTTATATAAAACGAGTTTTGTTTCTTGTAAAACAATTAAAAACAAAAAAGGAATTCTTCCATAAATAAAACTCTTAAATAAATTATTTATCAAGTTAAAAACTTGCAAAAATTAATTTCAAGTAGACACGGACTTGGTGCTTGGTACACGCGCATGGGCATGGGTCGAAACATGGGTCGGGATGGAAGTAAAACGCCGCACGAAAATAAAAGCAAGAAGATGAAGAAAAGACCTAGAGATGGTCGCTGCTTGTGTGTTTTGAAAAGAGATTTTCGAGTTGTATTTATAGGAAAATTAACTTGCAAATCAAGTTAGGTTTAGGTTTTTTCTTATAAAACGAGTTTTGTTTCTTGTATAACAATTAAACACAAAAAAGGAATTTTTCCATAAATAAAACTCTTAAATAAATTATTTATCAAGTTAAAAACTTGCAAAAAATAATTTCAAGTAGACACGGACTTGGTGCTTGGTACACGCGCATGGGCATGGGTCGAAACATGTATTTTTTGCGGGCAGAATCACATGTTCAACAAGCTGTCCTTAACACATTAGTTCGCGGGTATACTCTAAAGCAATGCTAAACCCCGACGTGCGAAGATGTGTCCAGGATAAGACTGCCCGATATAACTTGTATTAGCACAATACAAGTTACCCACTCTTAAACTCAGCAACGGGGATGGAAGTAAAACGCCGCACGAAAATAAAATCAAGAAGATGAAGAAAAGTAAACCTAGAGATGGTCGCTGCTTGTGTGTTTTGAAAAGAGATTTTCGAGTTGTATTTATAGGAAAATTAACTTGCAAATCAAGTTAGGTTTAGGTTTTTTCTTATAAAACGAGTTTTGTTTCTTGTAAAACAGTTAAACACAAAAAAGGAATTTTTTCCATAAATAAAACTCTTAAATAAATTATTTGTCAAGTTAAAAACTTGCAAAAAATAATTTCAAGTAGACACGGACTTGGTACACGCGCATGGGCATGGGTCGAAACATGTATTTTTCGCGGGCAGAATCACAGGTTCAACAAGCTGTCCTTAACACATTAGTCCGCGGGTATACTCTAAAGTAATGCTAAACCCCAACGTGCGAAGATGTGTCCGGGATAAAACTGCCCGATATAACTTGTATTAGCACAATACAAGTTACCCACTCTTAAACTCAGCAACCTGGATGGAAATAAAACGCCGCACGAAAATAAAAGCAAGAAGATGAAGAAAAGTAGACCTAGAGATGGTCGCTACTTGTGTGTTTTGAAAAGAGATTTTCGAGTTGTATTTATAGGAAAATTAACTTGCAAATCAAGTTAGGTTTAGGTTTTTTCTTATAAAACGAGTTTTGTTTCTTGTAAAACAATTAAACACAAAAAAGGAATTTTTTCCATAAATAAAAATCTTAAATAAATTATTTATCAAGTTAAAAACTTGCAAAAAATAATTTCAAGTAGACACGGACTTGGTGCTTGGTACACGCGCATGGGCATGGGTCGAAACATGTATTTTTCGCGGGGAGAATCACAGGTTCAACAAGTTGTCCTTAACACATTAGTTCGCGGGTATACTCTAAAGTAATGCTAAACCCCAACGTGCGAAGATGTGTCAAGGATAAGACTTCCCGATATAACTTGTATTAGCACAATACAAGTTACCCACTCTTAAACTCAGCAACGGGGATGGAAGTAAACCGCCGCACGAAAATAAAAGCAAAAAGATGAAGAAAAGTAGACCTAGAGATGGTCGCTGCTTGTGTGTTTTGAAAAGAGATTATAGGAAAATTTACTTGCAAATCAAGTTAGGTTTAGGTTTTTTCTTATAAAACGAGTTTTGTTTCTTGTAAAACAATTAAACACAAAAAAGGAATTTTTTCCATAAATAAAAGTCTTAAATAAATTATTTGTCAAGTTAAAAACTTGCATAAAATAATTTCAAGTAGACACGGACTTGGTGCTTGGTACACGCGCATGGGCAAGGGTCGAAACATGTATTTTTTGCGGGCAGAATCTAAGGTTCAACAAGTAGTCCTTAACACATTAGTTCGCGGGTATACTCTAAAGTAATGCTAAACCCCAACGTGCGAAGATGTGTCCAGGATAAGACTGCCCGATATAACTTGTATTAACACAATACAAGTTACCCACTCTTAAACTCAGCAACGGGGATGGAAGTAAAACGCCGCACGAAAATAAAAGCAAGAAGATGAAGAAAAGTAGACCTAGAGATGGTCGCTGCTTGTGTGTTTTGAAAAGAGATTTTCGAGTTGTATTTATAGGAAAATTAACTTGCAAATCAAGTTAGGTTTAGGTTTTTTCTTATAAAACGAGTTTTGTTTCTTGTAAAACAATTAAACACAAAAAATGAATTTTTTCCATAAATAAAACTCTTAAATAAATTATTTATCAAGTTAAAAACTTGCAAAAAATAATTTCAAGTAGACACGGACTTGGTGTTTGGTACACGCGCATGGGCATGGGTCGAAACATGTCCAGGATAAGACTGCCCGATATAACTTGTATTAGCACAATACAAGTTACCCACTCTTAAACTCAGCAACGGGGATGGACGTAAAACGCCGCACGAAAATAAAAGCAAGAAGATGAAGAAAAGTAGGCCTAGAGATGGTCGCTGCTTGTGTGTTTTGAAAAGAGATTTTCGAGTTCTATTTGTAGGAAAATTAACTTGCAAATCAAGTTAGGTTTAGGTTTTTTCTTATAAAACGAGTTTTGTTTCTTGTAAAACAATTAAACACAAAAAAAGGAATCTTTTCCATAAATAAAACTCTTAAATAAATTATTTATCAAGTTAAAAACTTGCAAAAAATATTTTCAAGTAGACACGGACTTGGTGCTTGGTACACGCGCATGGGCATGGGTAGAAACATGTGTCCAGGATAAGACTGCCCGTTATAACTTGTATTAGCACCATACAAATTACCCACTCTTAAACTCAGCAACGGGGATGGAAGTAAAACTCCGCACGAAAATAAAAGAAAGAAGATGAAGAAAAGTAGGCCTAGAGATGGTCGCTGCTTGTGTGTTTTGAAAAGAGATTTTCGAGTTGTATTTATAGGAAAATTAACTTGCAAATAAAGTTAGGTTTAGGTTTTTTCTTATAAAACGAGTTTTGTTTCTTGTAAAACAATTAAACACCAAAAATGAATTTTTTCCATAAATAAAACTCTTAAATAAATTATTTATCAAGTTAAAAACTTGCGAAAATAATTTCAAGTAGACACGGACTTGGTGCTTGGTACACGCGCATGGGCATGGGTCGAAACATGTGTCCAGGATAAGACTGCCCGATATAACTTGTAATAGCACAATACAAGTTACCCACTCTTAAACTCAGATACGGGGATGGAAGTAAAACGCCGCACGAAAATAAAAGCAAGAAGATGAAGAAAATTAGGCCTAGAGATGGTCGCTGCTTGTGTGTTTTGAAAAGAGATTTTCGAGTTGTATTTATAGGAAAATTAACTTGCAAATCAAGTTAGGTTTAGGTTTTTTCTTATAAAACGAGTTTTGTTTCTTGTAAAACAATTAAACACAAAAAATGAATTTTTTCCATAAATAAAACTCTTAAATAAATTATTTATCAAGTTAAAAACTTGCAAAAAATAATTTCAAGTAGCCACGGACTTGGTGCTTTGGACACCCGCATGGGCATGGGTCGAAACATGTATTTTTCGAGTTGTGTGTTTTTAAAAGAGATTTTCGAGTTGTATTTATAGGAAAATTAACTTGCAAATCAAGTTAAGTTTAAGTTTTTTCTTATAAAACGAGTTTTGTTTCTTGTAAAACAATTAAACACAAAAAACGAATTTTTTTCATAAATAAATTATTTATCTAGTTAAAAACTTGAAAAAAATAATTTCAAGTAGACACGGACTTGGTGCTTGGTACACGCGCATGGGCATGGGTCGAAACATGTATTTTTCGAGTTGTGTGTTTTGAAAAGAGATTTTCGAGTTGTATTTATAGGAAAATTAACTTGCAAATCAAGTTAGGTTTAGGTTTTTTCTTATAAAACGAGTTTTGTTTCTTGTAAAACAATTAAACACAAAAAAGGAATTTTTTCCATAAATAAAACTCTTAAATAAATTATTTATCAAGTTAAAAACTTGCAAAAAATAATTTCAAGTAGACACGGACTTGGTGCTTGGTACACGCGTATGGGCATGGGTCGAAACATGTATTTTTCGAGTTGTGTGTTTTGAAAAGAGATTTTCGAGTTGTATTTATAGGAAAATTAACTTGCAAATCAAGTTAGCTTTAGGTTTTTTCTTATAAAACGAGTTTTGTTTCTTGTAAAACAATTAAACACAAAAAAGGAATTTTCTCCATAAATAAAACTCTTAAATAAATTATTTATCAAATTAAAAACTTGCAAAAAATAATTTCAAGTAGACACGGACTTGGTGCTTGGTACACGCGCATGGGCATGGGCCAAAACATGTATTTTTCGAGTTGTGTGTTTTGAAAAGAGATTTTCGAGTTGTATTTATAAGAAAATTAACTTGCAAATCAAGTTAGGGTTAGGTTTTTTCTTATAAAACGAGTTTTGTTTCTTGTAAAACAATTAAACACAAAAAAAGGATTTTTTCCATAAATAAAACTCTTAAATAAATTATTTATCAAGTTAAAAACTTGCAAAAAATAATTTCAAGTAGACACGGACTTGGTGCTTGGTACACGCGCATGGGCATGGGTCAAAACATGTATTTTTCGAGTTGTGTGTTTTGAAAAGAGATTTTCGAGTTGTATTTATAGGAAAATTAACTTGCAAATCAAGTTAGGTTTAGGTTTTTTCTTATAAAACGAGTTTTGTTTCTTGTAAAACAATAAAACACAAAAAAGGAATTTTTTCCATAAATAAAACTCTTAAATAAATTATTTATCAAGTTAAAAACTTGCAAAAAATAATTTCAAGTAGACACGGACTTGGTGCTTGGTACACGCGTATGGGCATGGGTCGAAACATGTATTTTTCGAGTTGTATTTATAGGAAAATTAACTTGCAAATCAAGTTAGGTTTAGGTTTTTTCTTATAAAACGAGTTTTGTTTCTTGTAAAACAATTAAACACAAAAAAGGAATTTTCTCCATAAATAAAACTCTTAAATAAATTATTTATCAAATTAAAAACTTGCAAAAAATAATTTCAAGTAGACACGGACTTGGTGCTTGGTACACGCGCATGGGCATGGGCCAAAACATGTATTTTTTGAGTTGTGTGTTTTGAAAAGAGATTTTCGAGTTGTATTTATAAGAAAATTAACTTGCAAATCAAGTTAGGGTTAGGTTTTTTCTTATAAAACGAGTTTTGTTTCTTGTAAAACAATTAAACACAAAAAAAGGATTTTTTCCATAAATAAAACTCTTAAATAAATTATTTATCAAGTTAAAAACTTGCAAAAAATAATTTCAAGTAGACACGGACTTGGTGCTTGGTACACGCGCATGGGCATGGGTCAAAACATGTATTTTTCGAGTTGTGTGTTTTGAAAAGAGATTTTCGAGTTGTATTTATAGGAAAATTAACTTGCAAATCAAGTTAGGTTTAGGTTTTTTCTTATAAAACGAGTTTTGTTTCTTGTAAAACAATAAAACACAAAAAAGGAATTTTTTCCATAAATAAAACTCTTAAATAAAATATTTATCAAGTTAAAAACTTGCAAAAAATAATTTCAAGTAGACACGGACTTGGTGCTTGGTACACGCGTATGGGCATGGGTCGAAACATGTATTTTTCGAGTTGTGTGTTTTGAAAGAGATTTTCGAGTTGTATTTATAGGAAAATTAACTTGCAAATCAAGTTAGGTTTATGTTTTTTCTTATAAAACGAGTTTTGTTTCTTGTAAAACAATTAAACACAAAAAATGAATTTTTTCCATAAATAAAACTCTTAAATAAATTATTTATCAAGTTAAAAACTTGCAAAAAATAATTTCAAGTAGACATGGACTTGGTGCTTGGTATACGCGCATGGGCATGGGTCGAAACATGTATAGATATAGCTGGCACAGGCCTATGCCAGAGAGGAATATATTCTAAAAAGTTTCTTAGCCATTCGGCCTCCTCTCCTGCTTTATCTAACGCAATAAACTCCGACTCCATAGTTGAGCGAGCTATACATGTCTGTTTGAAACTCTTCCAAGATACAGACGCACCTGCTAGGAAAATTAACTTGCAAATCAAGTTAGGTTTAGGTTTTTTCTTATAAAACGAGTTTTGTTTCTTGTAAAACAATTAAACACAAAAAAGGAATTTTTTCCATAAATAAAACTCTTAAATAAATTATTTATCAAGTTAAAACCTTGCAAAAAATAATTTCAAGTAGACACGGACTTGGTGCTTGGTACACGCGCATGGGCATGGGTCGAAACATGAATCAAACAACTCTACCACGAACAAATTGATGAGGGCAGAATCACAGGTTCAACAAGCTGTCCTTAACACATTAGTTCGCGAGTATACTCTAAAGTAATGCTAAAACCCAACGTGCGAAGATGTGTCCAGGATAAGATTGCCCGATATAACTTGTATTAGCACAATACAAGTTACCCACTCTTAAACTCAGCAACGGGGATGGAAGTAAAACGCCGCACGAAAATAAAAGCAAGAAGATGAAGAAAAGTAGACCTAGAGATGGTCGCTGCTTGTGTGTTTTGAAAAGAGATTTTCGAGATGTATTTACAGGAAAATTAACTTGCAAATCAAGTTAGGTTTAGGTTTTTCTTATAAAACGAGTTTTGTTTCTTGTAAAACAATTAAACACAAAAAAGGAACTTTTTCCATAAATAAAACTCTTAAATAAATTATTTATCAAGTTAAAAACTTGCAAAAAATAATTTCAAGTAGACACGGACTTGGTGCTTGGTACACGCGCATGGGCATGGGTCGAAACATGTATCAAACAACTCTACCACGAACAAATTGATGAGGGCAGAATCGCAGGTTCAACGAGCTGTCCTTAACACATTAGTTCGCAAGTATACTCTAAAGTAATGCTAAACCCCAACGTGCGAAGATGTGTCCAGGATAAGACTGCCCGATATAACTTGTATTAACACAATACAAGTTACCCACTCTTAAACTCAGCAACGGGGATGGAAGTAAAACGCCGCACGAAAATTAAAGCAAGAAGATGAAGAAAAGTATACCTAGAGATGGTCGTTGCTTGTGTGTTTTGAAAAGAGATTTTCGAGTTGTATTTACAGGAAATTAACTTGCAAATTAAGTTAGGTTTAGGTTTTTCTTATAAAACGAGTTTTGTTTCTTGTAAAACAATTAAACACAAAAAAGAAAAAAATTTCCATAAATAAAATTCTTAAATAAATTATTTATCAAGTTAAAAACTTGCAAAAAATAATTTCAAGTAGACACGGACTTGGTGCTTGGTACACGCGCATGGGCATGGGTCGAAACATGTATCAAACAACTCTACCACGAACAAATTGATGAGGGCAGAATCACAGGTTCAACAAGCTGTCCTTAACACATTAGTTCGCGAGTATATACTCTAAAGTAATGCTAAACCCCAACGTGCGAAGATGTGTCCAGGATAAGACTGCCCGATATAACTTGTATTAGCACAATACAAGTTACCCACTCTTAAACTCAGCAACGGGGATGGAAGTAAAACGCCGCACTAAAATAAAAGCAAGAAGATGAAGAAAAGTATACCTAGAGATGGTCGCTACTTGTTTGTTTTGAAAAGAGATTTTCGAGCTGTATTTATAGGAAAATTAACTTGCAAATCAAGTTAGGTTTAGGTTTTTTCTTATAAAACGAGTTTTGTTTCTTGTAAAACAATTAAACACAAAAAAGGAATTTTCTCCATAAATAAAACTCTTAAATAAATTATTTATCAAATTAAAAACTTGCAAAAAATAATTTCAAGTAGACACGGACTTGGTGCTTGGTACACGCGCATGGGCATGGGCCAAAACATGTATTTTTTGAGTTGTGTGTTTTGAAAAGAGATTTTCGAGTTGTATTTATAAGAAAATTAACTTGCAAATCAAGTTAGGGTTAGGTTTTTTCTTATAAAACGAGTTTTGTTTCTTGTAAAACAATTAAACACAAAAAAAGGATTTTTTCCATAAATAAAACTCTTAAATAAATTATTTATCAAGTTAAAAACTTGCAAAAAATAATTTCAAGTAGACACGGACTTGGTGCTTGGTACACGCGTATGGGCATGGGTCGAAACATGTATTTTTCGAGTTGTATTTATAGGAAAATTAACTTGCAAATCAAGTTAGGTTTAGGTTTTTTCTTATAAAACGAGTTTTG
>NC_039364.1:134505532-134516720 GCF_003573695.1 Papaver somniferum
TTGGTGCTTGGTACACGCGCATGGGCATGGGTCGAAACATGGGTCGGGATGGAAGTAAAACGCCGCACGAAAATAAAAGCAAGAAGATGAAGAACAGACCTAGAGATGGTCGCTGCTTGTGTGTTTTAAAAAGAGATTTTCGAGTTGTATTTATAGGAAAATTAACTTGCAAATCAAGTTAGGTTTAGGTTTTTTCTTATAAAACGAGTTTTGTTTCTTGTAAAACAATAAAACACAAAAAAGGAATTTTTCCATAAATAAAACTCTTAAATAAATTATTTATCAAGTTAAAAACTTGCAAAAAATAATTTCAAGTAGACACGGACTTGGTGCTTGGTACACGCGCATGGGCATGGGCCGAAACATGTATTTTTCGCCCCACCCGCTCCACCCACATTTTTTTACAACATATCCATGAGAACATGGTAATATAGTGGAGCACCTCTTTAGTTTTCCACAATGTGGGACTAAAGGTTCCATTTCATTCACTCAAAAATGAGTGAGTATCCTTAGACCCTTAGGACATGAGATCAAACCACACCAAGACCAAAAAATCATTTATTAAATAACTCATTTTCTCCAACAATCCCCCACATGAATGAACTCTCGGTAAAAAACGAAAAATCAGAGTAGGAAAAATACCATTTAGGCAAAGGTGTCCATGAGGTCTTGAACCTTGCTTAGAGAGAAGTTACCGGAACTACTATCTAGACAGTGAACTATGTCTTGAACTGCTAGCGTTTGGTGTAATTCTAATAACATCCATGCATGATATCCTCCAAGTGTTGCTAAGTTTGTGCCGTTTTGTCCATTTTGGCCCTGGACATATCCTGTTTCTCAAAATGCTTTAGAGAATCGGCTCCATTCTCATTGGAAGCGACCCACTTCCTCATTCAGATAGGTGAGTTCCATCAAGAGTGTTTACTGCTACACCCCACTTCAATCTTAAATTGAAACTATAAAACTCATTGAGACTTAATTAAAAGTCATCCTCCACATGCAGTCACACTATCACATCAACACCATAGGGAAGGGACAGAGAATGAAATTCTCTGATAGTGTTTACCTTTACCCACCATAAATTAGTTGTCTCATTCGAAACCTTGTCATTAGAATCTCCAGTCAGCAAGGTTAAGTATCCTTCATGGCAAGTTTAATTATTTGAGCCTAAGCCCCATCCCCTTCGATGCTTTACTAACTATCTCCTTGGGCAAACCTTTCCTCAAAGGGTACGAAATATTCTCCTTGAACCTTGTCCAATCTATGGAAATAACGCCTGTGGAGATTAGTAATTTCAAAGAATCATGTCTTCTACGCATGTGTATAGACTTTCCATTATAGAAGCTATTCTTAGCTCTACCTATTGCAGATTTGCTGTCACAATATATAGATATAGCTGGCACAGGCCTATGCCAGAGAGGAATATCTTCTAAAAAGTCTCTTAGCCATTCGGCCTCCTCTCCTGCTTTATCTAACGCAATAAACTCCGACTCCATAGTCGAGCGAGATATACATGTCTGTTTGGAACTCTTCCAAGATACAGACGCACCTGCTAGAGTGAATACATATCCACTCGTAGACTTAGACTCCTCTGAGTCTTCTATCCAGTTCGCATCGCAAAATCCCTCAAGGAAGGCCGGATACCCTTCGTAATTCAAACAAAAGGTCATTGTGTACTTCAAGTACTTTAGCACTCTATTAAGTGCATCCCAATGTTTCTGCCCTGGATTACAAGTATACCTGCTTAACCTACTCACAACATAAGAAATGTCTGGTCTCGTACAATTCATCAAATACAACAGACTTCCTATGACTCTCGAGTATTCAAGTTGGTTAACACCTACACCCTTATTCTTCATGAGTTTGCAAGAAGAATCATATGGAGTGCAGATAGGTTTACAGTCAAACTGATTATATTTCTTAAGTATGGATTCAACATAATGAGACTGACTCAGACTCACACACATGTAAGCAGAAGAATCATTCAATTTCACTTCAGGACATGTTATATTAAGTTTGTAAAGACCCCCGGTCTTATAACCCTTACCCACATAATCATTTCCCTTAGTTACTATAAGTTTTCCAGACTCAATTGAAACTTTAAAACCCTTATCATCTAAAACAGAACAAGAAACAAGATTTTTGCAGATGTCTGGAACATGAAGAACTCCATTCAATGTGAGAGTCTTGCCAAATGTGAGCTTCAGACCGACCTTTCCTTTTTCTGCAACCTCTGATGCAGATGAGTTACCCATAATGTGTTAAGATTGTTGGAGTCTTGCAACAATAGAAGAAACGTCAGATGTATCAAACAATAAATATAAAGAACCGTATCAAACAACTCTACCACGACCAAATTGATGAGGGCAGAATCACAGGTTCAACAAGATGTCCTTAACACATTAGTTCGCGGGTATACTCTAAAGTAATGCTAAACCCCAACGTGCGAAGATGTGTCCATGATAAGACTGCCCGATATAACTTGTATTAGCACAATACAAGTTACCCACTCTTAAACTCAGCAACGGGGATGGAAGTAAAACGCCGCACGAAAATAAAAGCAAGAAGATGAAGAAAAGACCTAGAGATGGTCGCTGCTTGTGTGTTTTGAAAAGAGATTTTCGAGTTGTATTTATAGGAAAATTAACTTGCAAATCAAGTTAGGTTTAGGTTTTTTCTTATAAAACGAGTTTTGTTTCTTGTAAAACAATTAAACACAAAAAAGGAATTTTTCCATAAATAAAACTCTTAAATAAATTATTTATCAAGTTAAAAACTTGCAAAAAATAATTTCAAGTAGACACGGACTTGGTGCTTGGTACACGCGCATGGGCATGGGTCGGAACATGGGTCGGGATGGAAGTAAAACGCCGCACGAAAATAAAAGCAAGAAGATGAAGAAAAGACCTAGAGATGGTCGCTGCTTGTGTGTTTTGAAAAGAGATTTTCGAGTTGTATTTATAGGAAAATTAACTTGCAAATCAAGTTAGGTTTAGGTTTTTTCTTATAAAACGAGTTTTGTTTCTTGTAAAACAATTAAACACAAAAGAGGAATTTTTCCATAAATAAAACTCTTAAATAAATTATTTATCAAGTTAAAAACTTGCAAAAAATAATTTCAAGTAGACACGGACTTGGTGCTTGGTACACGCGCATGGGCATGGGTCGAAACATGGGTCGGGATGGAAGTAAAACGCCGCACGAAAATAAAAGCAAGAAGATGAAGAAAAGACCTAAAGATGGTCGCTGCTTGTGTGTTTTGAAAAGAGATTTTCGAGTTGTATTTATAGGAAAATTAACTTGCAAATCAAGTTAGGTTTAGGTTTTTTCTTATAAAACGAGTTTTGTTTCTTGTAAAACAATTAAACACAAAAAAGAATTTTTCCATAAATAAAACTCTTAAATAAATTATTTATCAAGTTAAAAACTTGCAAAAAATAATTTCAAGCAGACACGGACTTGGTGCTTGGTACACGCGCATGGGCATGGGTCGAAACATGTGTCCAGGATAAGACTGCCCGATATAACTTGTATTAGCACAATACAAGTTACTCACTCTTAAACTCAGCAACGGGGATGGAAGTAAGAAAATAAAAGCAAAAAGATGAAGAAAAGTAAACCTAGAGATGGTCGCTGCTTGTGTGTTTTGAAAAGATATTTTCGAGTTGTATTTATAGGAAAATTAACTTGCAAATCAAGTTAGGTTTAGGTTTTTTCTTATAAAACGAGTTTTGTTTCTTGTAAAACAATTAAACACAAAAAAGGAATTTTTTCCATAAATAAAACTCTTAAATAAATTATTTATCAAGTTAAAAACTTGCAAAAAATAATTTCAAGTAGACACGGACTTGGTGCTTGGTACACGCGCATGGGATTGGGTCGAAACATGTGTCCAGGATAAGACTGCCCGATATAACTTGTATTAGCACAATACAAGTTACCCACTCTTAAACTCAGCAACGGGGATGGAAGTAAAACGCCGCACGGAAATAAAAGCAAGAAGATGAAGAAAATTAGGCCTAGAGATGGTCGTTACTTGTATGTTTTGAAAAGAGATTTTCGAGTTGTATTTATAGGAAAATTAACTTGCAAATCAAGTTAGGTTTAGGTTTTTTCTTATAAAACGAGTTTTGTTTCTTGTAAAACAATTAAACACAAAAAAGGAATTTTTTCCATAAATAAAACTCTTAAATAAATTATTTATCAAGTTAAAAACTTGCAAAAAATAATTTCAAGTAGACACGGACTTGGTGCTTGGTACACGCGCATGGGCATGGGTTGAAACATGTGTCCACGATAAGACTGCCCGATATAACTTGTATTAGCACAATACAAGTTACCCACTCTTAAACTCAGCAACGGGGATGGAAGTAAAACGCCGCACGAAAATAAAAGCAAGAATATGAAGAAAATTACGCCCAGAGATGGTCGCTGCTTGTGTGTTTTGAAAAGAGATTTTCGAGTTGTATTTATAGGAAAATTAACTTGCAAATCAAGTTAGGTTTAGGTTTTTTCTTATAAAACGAGTTTTGTTTCTTGTAAAACAATTAAACACAAAAAAGGAATTTTTTCCATAAATAAAACTCTTAAATAAATTATTTATCAAGTTAAAAACTTGCAAAAAATAATTTCAAGTAGACACGGACTTGGTGCTTGGTACACGAGCATGGGCATGGGTCAAAACATGTGTCCAGGATAAGACTGCCCGATATAACTTGTATTAGCACAATACAAGTTACCCACTCTTAAACTCAGCAACGGGGACGGAAGTAAAATGCCGCACGAAAATAAAAGCAAGAAGATGAAGAAAAGTAGACCTCGAGATGGTCGCTTCTTGTGTGTTTTGAAAAGAGACTTTCGAGTTGTATTTATAGGAAATTAACTTGCAAATCAAGTTAGGTTTAGGTTTTTCTTATAAAACGAGTTTTGTTTCTTGTAAAACAATTAAACACAAAAAAGGAATTTTTTCCATAAATAAAACTCTGAATAAATTATTTATCAAGTTAAAAACTTGCAAAAAATAATTTCAAGTAGACACGGACTTGGTGCTTGGTACACGCGCATGGGCATGGGTCGAAACATGTGTCCAGGATAAGACTGCCCGATATAACTTGTATTAGCACAATACAAGTTACCCACTCTTAAACTCAATAACGGGGATGGAAGTAAAACGCCGCACGAAAATAAAAGCAAGAAGATGAAGAAAAGTAGACCTAGAGATGGTCGCTGCTTGTGTGTTTTGAAAAGAGATTTTCGAGTTGTATTTATATGAAAATTAACTTGCAAATCAAGTTAGGTTTAGGTTTTTTCTTATAAAACGAGTTTTGTTTCTTGTAAAACAATTAAACACAAAAAAGGAATTTTTCCATAAATAAAACTCTTAAATAAATTATTTATCAAGTTAAAAACTGGCAAAAAATAATTTCAAGTAGACACGGACTTGGTGCTTGGTACACGCGCATGGGCATGGGTCGAAACATGGGTCGGGATGGAAGTAAAACGCCGCACGAAAATAAAATCAAGAAGATGAAGAAAAGACCTAGAGATGATCGTTACTTGTGTGTTTTGAAAAGAGATTTTCGAGTTGTATTTATAGGAAAATTAACTTGCAAATCAAGTTAGGTTTAGGTTTTTTCTTATAAAACGAGTTTTGTTTCTTGTAAAACAATTAAACACAAAAAAGGAATTTTTCCATAAACTCTTAAATAAATTATTTATCAATTTAAAAACTTGCAAAAAATAATTTCAAGTAGACACGGACTTGGTGCTTGGTACACGCGCATGGGTCGAAACATGGGTCGGGATGGAAGTAAAACGCCGCACGAAAATAAAAGCAAGAAGATGAAGGAAAGACCTAGAGATGGTCGCTTCTTGTGTGTTTTGAAAGATATTTTCGAGTTGTATTTATAGAAAAATTAACTTGCAAATCAAGTTAGGTTTAGGTTTTTTCTTATAAAACGAGTTTTGTTTCTTGTAAAACAATTAAACACAAAAAAGGAATTTTTCCATAAATAAAACTTTTAAATAAATTATTTATCAAGTTAAAAACTTGCAAAAAATAATTTCAAGTAGACCCGGACTTGGTGCTTGGTACACGCGCATGGGCATGGGTCGAAACATGTATTTTTCGCCCCACCCGCTCCACCCACATTGTTTTACAACATATCCATGAGAACATGGTAATATAGTGGAGCACCTCTTTAGTTTTCCACAATGTGGGACTAAAGGTTCCATTTCATTCACTCAAAAATGAGTGAGTATCCTTAGACCCTTAGGTCATGAGATCAAACCACACCAAGACCAAAAAATCATTTATTAAATAACTCATTTTCTCCAACACTACGATCCCAAGTTGTCCACCTCCATTGTAGTGGGGACGTTTGCTCAATACAAGTTACCCACTCTTAAACTCAGCAACGGGGATGGAAATAAAACGCCGCACGAAAATAAAAGCAAGAAGATGAAGAAAACTAGACCTAGAGATGGTCGCTGCTTGTGTGTTTTGAAAAGAGATTTTCGAGTTGTATTTATAGGAAAATTAACTTGCAAATCAAGTTAGGTTTAGGTTTTTTCTTATAAAACGAGTTTTGTTTCTTGTAAAATAATTAACCACAAAAAAAAGTAATTTTTCCATAAATACTTACCTTTTAAATAAATTATTTATCAAGTTAAAAACTTGCAAAAAATAATTTCAAGTAGACACGGACTTGGTGCTTGGTACACGCGCATGGGCATGGGTCGAAACATGTATTTTTCTCCCCATCCGCTCCACCCACATTGTTTTACAACATATCCATGAGAACATGGTAATATAGTGGAACACCTCTTTAGTTTTCCACAGTGTGGGACTAAAGGTTCCATTTCATTCACTCAAAAATGAGTGAGTATCCTTAGACCCTTAGGTCATGAGATCAAACCACACCAAGACCAAAAAATCATTTATTAAATAACTCATTTTCTCCAACACCACGATCCCAAGTTGTCCACCTCCATTGTAGTGGGGAAGTTTGCTCAATACAAGTTACCCACTCTTAAACTCAGCAACGGGGATGGAAGTAAAACGCCGCACGAAAATAAAAGCAAGAAGATGAAGAAAACTAGACCTAGAGATGGTCGCTGCTTGTGTGTTTTGAAAAGAGATTTTCGAGTTGTATTTATAGGAAAATTAACTTGCAAATCAAGTTAGGTTTAGGTTTTTTCTTATAAAACGAGTTTTGTTTCTTGTAAAACAATTAACCACAAAAAAAGGAATTTTTCCATAAATAAAACTCTTAAATAAATTATTTATCAAGTTAAAAACTTGCAAAAAATAATTTCAAGTAGACACGGACTTGGTGCTTGGTACACGCGCATGGGCATGGGTCGAAACATGTATTTTTCGATAGGAAAATTAACTTGCAAAATCAAGTTAGGTTTAGGTTTTTTCTTATAAAACGAGTTTTGTTTCTTGTAAAACAATTAAACACAAAAAAGGAATTTTTCCATAAATAAAACTCTTAAATAAATTATTTATCAAGTTAAAAACTTGCAAAAAATAATTTCAAGTAGACAAGGACTTGGTGCTTGGTACACGCGCATGGGTCGAAACATGTATTTTTCGAGTTGTATTTATAGGAAAATTAACTCGCAAATCAAGTTAGGTTTAGGTTTTTTCTTATAAAACGAGTTTTGTTTCTTGTAAAACAATTAAACACAAAAAAGGAATTTTTCCATAAATAAAACTCTTAAATAAATTATTTATCAAGTTAAAAACTTGCAATACATAATTTCAAGTAGACACGGACTTGGTGCTTGGTACACGCGCATGGGCATGGGTCGAAACATGGGTCGGGATGGAAGTAAAACGCCGCACGAAAATAAAGGCAAGAAGATGAAGAAAAGACCTAGAGATGGTCGATGCTTGTGTGTTTTGATTAGAGATTTTCGAGTTGTATTTATAGGAAAATTAACTTACAAATCAAGTTAGGTTTAGGTTTTTTCTTATAAAACGAGTTTTGTTTCTTGTAAAACAATTAAACACAAAAAAGGAATTTTTCCATAAATAAAACTCTTAAATAAATTATTTATCAAGTTAAAAACTTGCAAAAAAATAATTTCAAGTAGACATGGACTTGGTGCTTGGTACACGCGCATGGGCATGGGTCGAAACATGTATTTTGAAAAGAAAATTTCGAGTTGTATTTATAGGAAAATTAACTTGCAAATCAAGTTAGGTTTAGGTTTTTTCTTATAAAACGAGTTTTGTTTCTTGTAAAACAATTAAACACAAAAAAGGAATTTTTCCATAAATAAAACTCTTAAATAAACTATTTATCAAGTTAAAAACTTGCAAAAAATAATTTCAAATACACATGGACTTGGTGCTTGGTACAAGCGCATGGGCATGGGTCAAAACATGTATTTTGAAAAGAGATTTTCGAGTTGTATTTATAGGAAAATTATCTTGCAAATCAAGTTAGGTTTAGGTTTTTTCTTATAAAACGAGTTTTGTTTCTTGTAAAACAATTAAACACAAAAAAGGAATTTTTCCATAAATAAAACTCTTAAATAAATTATTTATCAAGTTAAAAACTTGCAAAAAATAATTTCAAGTAAACACGGACTTGGTGCTTGGTACACGCGCATGGGCATGGGTCGAAACATGTATTTTCCACTCGTAGACTTAGACTCCTCTGAGTCTGCTATCCAGTTCGCATCGCAAAATCCCTCAAGGACGGTCGGATACCCTTCGTAATTCAAACAAAAGGTCATTGTGTACTTCAAGTACTTTAGCACTCTATTAAGTGCATCCCAATGTTTCTGCCCTGGATTACAAGTATACCTGCTTAACCTACTCACAGCATAAGCAATGTCTGGTCTCGTACAATTCATCAAATACATCAGACTTCCTATGACTCTCGAGTATTCAAGTTGGTTAACACCTACACCCTTATTCTTCATGAGTTTGCAAGAAGAATCATATGGAGTGCAGACAGGTTTACAGTCAAACTGATTATATTTCTTAAGTATGGATTCAACATAATGAGACTGACTCAGACTCACACACATGTAAGCAGAAGAATCATTCAATTTCACTTCAGGACATGTTACATTAAGTTTGTAAAGACCCCCGGTATTATAACCCTTACCCACATAACCATTGCCCTTAGTTACTATAAGTTTTCCAGACTCAATTGAAACTTTAAAACCCTTATCATCTAAAACAGAACAAGAAACAAGATTTTTGCAGATGTCTGGAACATGAAGAACTCCATTCAATGTGAGAGTCTTGCTAGATGTGAGCTTCAGACTGACCTTTCCTTTTCCTGCAACCTCTGATGCAGATGAGTTACCCATAATGTGTTAAGATTGTTGGAGTCTTGCAACAATAGAAGAAACGTCAGATGTATCAAAAAATAAATATAAAGAACCGTATCAAACAACTCTACCACGAACAAATTGATGAGGGAAGAATCACAGGTTCAACAAGTTGTCCTTAACACATCAGTTCGCGGGTATACTCTAAAGTAATGCTAAACCCCAACGTGCGAAGATGTGTCCAGGATAAGACTGCCCGATATAACTTGTATTAGCACAATACAAGTTACCCACTCTTAAACTCAGCAACGGGGATGGAAGTAAAACGCCGCACGAAAATTAAAGCAAGAAGATGAAGAAAAGACCTAGAGATGGTCGCTGCTTGTGTGTTTTGAAAAGATATTTTCGAGTTGTATTTGTAGGAAAATTAACTTGCAAATCAAGTTAGGTTTAGGTTTTTTCTTATAAAACGAGTTTTGTTTCTTGTAAAACAATTAAACACAAAAAAGGAATTTTTCCATAAATAAAACTCTTAAATAAATTATTTATCAAGTTAAGAACTTGCAAAAAATAATTTCAAGTAGACACGGACTTGGTGCTTGGTACACGCGCATGGGCATGGGTCGAAACATGGGTCGGGATGGAAGTAAAACGCCGCACGAAAATAAAAGAAAGAAGATGAAGAAAAGACCTAGAGATGGTCGCTGCTTGTGTGTTTTGAAAAGAGATTTTCGAGTTGTATTTATAGGAAAATCAACTTGCAAATCAAGTTAGGTTTAGGTTTTTTATTATAAAACGAGTTTTGTTTCTTGTAAAACAATTAAACACAAAAAAGGAATTTTTCCATAAATAAAACTTTTAAATAAATTATTTATCAAGTTAAAAACTTGCAAAAAATAATTTCAAGTAGACACGGACTTGGTGCTTGGTACACGCGCATGGGCATGGGTCGAAACATGGGTCGGGATGGAAGTAAAACGCCGCACGAAAATAAAAGCAAGAAGATGAAAAAAAGACCTAGAGATGGTCGCTGCTTGTGTGTTTTGAAAAGAGATTTTCGAGTTGTATTTATAGGAAAATTAACTTGCAAATCAAGTTAGGTTTAGGTTTTTTTCTTATAAAACGAGTTTTGTTTCTTGTAAAACAATTAAACACAAAAAAGGAATTTTTCCATAAATAAAACTCTTAAATAAATTATTTATCAAGTTAAAAACTTGCAAAAAATAATTTCAAGTAGACACGGACTTGGTGCTTGGTACACGCGCATGGGCATGGGTCGAAACATGGGTCGGGATGGAAGTAAAACGCCGCACGATAATAATAGCAAGAAGATGAAGAAAATACCTAGAGATGGTCGCTGCTTGTGTATTTTGAAAAGAGATTTTCGAGTTCTATTTATAGGAAAATTAACTTGCAAATCAAGTTAGGTTTAGGTTTTTTCTTCTAAAACGAGTTTTGTTTCTTGTAAAAGAATTAAACACAAAAAAGGAATTTTTCCATAAATAAAACTTTTAAATAAATTATTTATCAAGTTAAAAACTTGCAAAAAATAATTTCAAGTAGACACGGACTTGGTGCTTGGTACACGCGCATGGGCATGGGTCGAAACATGGGTCGGGATGGAAGTAAAACGCCGCACGAAAATAAAAGCAAGAAGATGAAGAAAAGACCTAGAGATGGTCGCTGCTTGTGTGTTTTGAAAAGAGATTTTCGAGTTCTATTTATAGGAAAATTAACTTACAAATCAAGTTAGGTTTAGGTTTTTTCTTATAAAACGAGTTTTGTTTCTTGTAAAACAATTAAACACAAAAAAGGAATTTTTCCATAAATAAAACTTTTAAATAAATTATTTATCAAGTTAAAAACTTGCAAAAAATAATTTCAAGTAGAC
>NC_039364.1:134516730-134517089 GCF_003573695.1 Papaver somniferum
GCACAGGCCTATGCCAGAGAGGAATATCTTCTAAAAAGTCTCTTAGCCATTCGGCCTCCTCTCCTGCTTTATCTAACGCAATAAACTCCGACTCCATAGTCGAGCGAGATATACATGTCTGTTTGGAACTCTTCCAAGATACAGACGCACCTGCTAGAGTGAATACATATCCACTCGTAGACTTAGACTCCTCTGAGTCTTCTATCCAGTTCGCATCGCAAAATCCCTCAAGGAAGGCCGGATACCCTTCGTAATTCAAACAAAAGGTCATTGTGTACTTCAAGTACTTTAGCACTCTATTAAGTGCATCCCAATGTTTCTGCCCTGGATTACAAGTATACCTGCTTAACCTACTCACA